>NC_088934.1:57312500-57402500 GCF_038396675.1 Hydra vulgaris
TTATTTATCAAGATATTGGTTACCAATAAAGCATGTAAGTTTTTATTTGTTGAGGGTTTGAAAGCTGAGTGAAACCTGCAAATGGAAAACTGTATAGTTTTTGTTTTTTTTATTTTACCTCTAAAGAGTATACAGGCAACTACAGTGGAGGCAGCTATTAATTACTCTAATTATTTTTTATTATTAGCGTTGGGTGAAAGCATATCGTCAGACTCGTTTGTTGGTCAATTGCAATACAAATAATGGTGTGGAGCGACAACACAACACATTAAAACACAAGTATCTTTTGAATCACAGAAATAGTTCTCTCAGTGGAATGTTATCTATAGTAATTGACGGTTTTCTTTCTGATAAGTATGAAAGGTATGATAAAATTAGCTGTTTCTGACAAATTTTAATTTTATAATAATTTTTTATTTATGTCGCCGTTAAATAATTTTGTAATATATATTTTATAATGAAACAAGTTATTTATTTTTGTAGCTATATTGACAACAACAGATTAATGAGCTCTAAATACATGCATTATTCTGATGATGTTGATGATTGGATGATTGATCGCCCTCGACCAATGGTGAAGCATTGTCTAGTAAAGAAATCCCTTGCTGAGAATTTAGACATAACAGCACTTAAAGTTGAAGGATCTGGAAAATTCTCATTGCGATATTATAGAGACAACAAAGAACGAAAATATGTAGTAGATTTTGGAAATGAAGACAACATGCCTAGTTGTACCTGCATGGATTGGAAAAACTCTTGTTATCCTTGCAAGCATTTCTTTGTCATTTTCAAAAATTATCCTTGTTGGAATTGGGAATCAGTTTCTCTTTTATACCGAATGTCTCCTTATTTAAATATTGATATTGATTTTGATCTTGATAAAGCAAAGATAAAAAGATGTATCTATAAACTCAGTACATCTACTTATTTCAATGAAACCTTCTACAATGAATATAAATCATCTATTACTGAGACAAATAAAGTGGGTGAAACGTTGGTAAAGGCTGATACTCAAAAGATAAAAAATGCAGGAAGGAAGTCTATAACAGGTGAATCCCTAAGAAGCCTTTTGAATGACTTACGAAGTCTGAGTTTCTTAATTGAACATGATACTGATCTCCTTGAAAGTACATATAAAGAGTTAAACAATCTCATCACAAGTGTGAAAAGTGATGTACCAAAAGAAAGTTGCTTGCCCCTACTTCCTAATAAAATTAAAAAAATACCTATAACGAAAAGCTCCATTAAATATCATAAGCTACCAGCGCTTAAAAAAAAGAGTACGCAAAATAAACGTGTTGGGGAAAAAAAGGAAAAATTATTGGCAGCTTCCAAAATTGAAGTAACCTTGAAACCAGAGGAAATTAGCAATGTAGAAACTGAAGTTATAAATAATAATTTGATAGACTACAAAAACTTAAAAGAATTTGCAGATAACACGATAATAATTTTCAGTGATGAGGAAAATGTAGATACAGATCAAAGATACTGCATAAGTAAAATAAATCTTAGTCAGAGCGACTTTTCAGATATATTAAACAATGAATGGCTATCTGACAATGTTATAAATATCTTTCAAAACATGATAAAAGAACAATTCAAAGAAGTAAATGGCCTTCAAGACACTGTGCTCGGGCAAAATCTTGCTTTCAGTATCTACATAAATAAACCCTTTGTTCAAGTTTTACATGATGGTTGTAATCACTGGGTAGCAGTTTCAACATATGGTTGTAAACCTGGTGAGGTTTTCTTGATGGACAGTTTATTTCATGGTAAAGTTGCTAATTTTATAATACAACAGATATGTGCCATCATGAAATGCACATATGACAAGTTAACTGTTTGCGTATTACCAGTGCAACAACAATCAAATGGAGAGGATTGTGGTGTCTTTGCTATTGCTTTTATATATCATGTTGCAAGTACAAAAACAAAACCAGATAATGTAACATTTTCTATATCAGAAATGAGGACACATATGTTACATTGCATTAAAGTTAATAAAGTTTCTGCTCTTCTCCCTCAATCGTTAGCAAGTTGCAAGAGATGCTTTCAAAAAGACTTTTTAATTGAACTGTTTTGCAATTGTAGGATGCCTTGGAATCCCATGGAAAATCAAAACAAAAATAAACAAATGGCGCAGTGTAATGGGTGTAAACAGTGGTTCCACAGAATGTGTGAAAACATTCCAGATTTTGTCTTCTTTTTAAAGAACCGTAGATCATCATGGTTTTGTCATTGTTGTGCAAGTACAGTTTCATGATTATTTATTGTATTAAATAATACTATTCTTTACAATAAAACAGAGTTTTCTTTTGATTTCAACAGCCTTTTTTAACATGATTAATTATAAATTGTAAGAATTCTTACAAGTCATCACAATGAAATGAATAAATTTAATTTTGAGTTTTTGAACAATTCAACTTTTTCAGGTATGTATCCTCATTGATTAAAATTGAATACATTCAATTTTAACCGAGATATTGGTAGTGTGATTGTTACTTATAAATTTAGATCTTAAAGATGGATTAAGCATTGAAACTTTACATTGCAGTGTTGTAATGTAAGTTTGCACTCTTCATCATAGTTACATTGATGTAGAGTTTGTATTTTGGCTTCGCAACTTTATCAGATTCTCATTTGCCTTATGTACGATAATCATTTGCCTTATGTACTATAATGTCAGTTGTCTTGTAAATTCAAAATAATATGTTTAATAGAGTTTCTATATATTTTAATAAATATTGCTTCTCTATTGCTATTAGTCTATAATCGTCTCTGAGGCCTATAAACTTTTCTTTTTTAAATAAAATATTTTTATGGTTTATTTTTCAAACTTGATAAATATTTGTCATAATTTTGGTAAGTGGAAATGTTAAAAAAATTCCTAATTGAAGTTATTCAAGCAATAAATGAGCTTCAATTATGTTTTTTATTATTATGTAAAATGCTTTTTAATATTTATTTTTTATTTATGTATATATATTATAATACTTATTACTGTTATTGTTAGAAGCTTGCTGAAATGCTTCAAATATTGAATTACTAATAAAAAGTAGACTTTGATAGTTAACTTTTTATTAATTTGTTTGTGTATTTAATTCTTCAGTTCTGCCATTTTGTAATATTCGACTATTTTGTTTTAGTTTGCCTACTGTGGAAATATGGTTTTAATTTAGTATATTTTGATGATTCCAAATTTACTTTATTGATCATAAGCCAACAAAATAGAGAAAGAGCTGGAATTCAATACTATTATGGTACTAACTTAACACTAACTTTGTTTATTGGTAACATTCCAAAGCTATTTATTGCTATTTGTTATGTGTTATTTTATTTTACTATATTGTATTTGTCATGTTGAAAATATAAATTTTCTTTATACTCAAGTGATTTGTTATTTTGGGCGATATAATTTGAACAGCTCTCATCATTTCGCATTTCTGCTTGATTAGTGGCGTCTTTAAGTCATTTTAGTAGCGATGTTAAAATTTAAAATAGAAGTTAAAAGTACAGCTACCAAAAGTAGCAATGTTAAAAGTATAAATCATAAAATAGAAGTCAAAAGTACAGCTATAAAACTAGCGATATTAAAAGTACAAGTTATGTAATAGAAGTCAAAAGTACAGCTACCAAAAGTAGCGATGTTAAAAATACGAATCATAAAATAAAAGTTAAAAGTACAGCTACCAAAAGTAGCGATGTTAAATATACGAATCATAAAATAGAAGTCAAAAGTACAGCTACCAAAAGTAGCGATGTTAAAAATACGAATCATAAAATAGAAGTTAAAAGTACAGCTACCAAAAGTAGCAATGTTAAAAGTACAAATCATAAAATAGAAGTCAAAAGTACCGCTATAAAACTAGCGATTTTAAAATACAAATTATGTAATAGAAGTCAAAAGTAGAGATGCTAAAAATACGAATCATAAAATAGAAGTCAAAAGTACAGCTACCAAAAGTAGCGATGTTAAAAATGCAAATCATAAAATAGAAGTCAAAGGTACAGCTATAAAACTAGCGATATTAAATGTACAAATCATGTAATAGAAGTCAAAAGTACACTACCAAATGTAGCAATGTTAAATGTACAAATCATAAAATAGAAGTCAAAAGTACAGCTATAAAACTAGCGATATTAAAAGTACAAATTATGTAATAGAAGTCAAAAGTAGAGATGCTAAAAATACGAATCATAAAATAGAAGTCAAAAGTACAGCTACCAAAAGTAGCGATGTTAAAAATGCAAATCATAAAATAGAAGTCAAAGGTACAGCTAGAAAACTAGCGATATTAAATGTACAAATCATGTAATAGAAGTCAAAAGTACACTACCAAATGTAGCAATGTTAAATGTACAAATCTTAAAATAGAAGTCGAAAGTACAGCAACAAAATTAGCGATGTTAAAAGTATAATTATAAAATAGAAGTCAAAAGTACAGCTACCAAAAGTAGCAATATTAAAAGTATAAATCATAATTTAGAAGTCGAAAGACAGCTACCAAAAGTAGCGATGTTAAATATACGAATCATAAAATAGAAGTCAAAAGTACAGCTACCAAAAGTAGCGATGTTAAAAATACGAATCATAAAATAGAAGTTAAAAGTACAGCTACCAAAAGTAGCAATGTTAAAAGTACAAATCATAAAATAGAAGTCAAAAGTACCGCTATAAAACTAGCGATTTTAAAATACAAATTATGTAATAGAAGTCAAAAGTAGAGATGCTAAAAATACGAATCATAAAATAGAAGTCAAAAGTACAGCTACCAAAAGTAGCGATGTTAAAAATGCAAATCATAAAATAGAAGTCAAAGGTACAGCTAGAAAACTAGCGATATTAAATGTACAAATCATGTAATAGAAGTCAAAAGTACACTACCAAATGTAGCAATGTTAAATGTACAAATCATAAAATAGAAGTCAAAAGTACAGCTATAAAACTAGCGATATTAAAAGTACAAATTATGTAATAGAAGTCAAAAGTAGAGATGCTAAAAATACGAATCATAAAATAGAAGTCAAAAGTACAGCTACCAAAAGTAGCGATGTTAAAAATGCAAATCATAAAATAGAAGTCAAAGGTACAGCTAGAAAACTAGCGATATTAAATGTACAAATCATGTAATAGAAGTCAAAAGTACACTACCAAATGTAGCAATGTTAAATGTACAAATCTTAAAATAGAAGTCGAAAGTACAGCAACAAAATTAGCGATGTTAAAAGTATAATTATAAAATAGAAGTCAAAAGTACAGCTACCAAAAGTAGCAATATTAAAAGTATAAATCATAATTTAGAAGTCGAAAGTACAGCTACCAAAAGTAGCGATGTTAAATATACGAATCATAAAATAGAAGTCAAAAGTACAGCTACCAAAAGTAGCGATGTTAAAAATACGAATCATAAAATAGAAGTTAAAAGTACAGCTACCAAAAGTAGCAATGTTAAAAGTACAAATCATAAAATAGAAGTCAAAAGTACCGCTATAAAACTAGCGATTTTAAAATACAAATTATGTAATAGAAGTCAAAAGTAGAGATGCTAAAAATACGAATCATAAAATAGAAGTCAAAAGTACAGCTACCAAAAGTAGCGATGTTAAAAATGCAAATCATAAAATAGAAGTCAAAGGTACAGCTATAAAACTAGCGATATTAAATGTACAAATCATGTAATAGAAGTCAAAAGTACACTACCAAATGTAGCAATGTTAAATGTACAAATCATAAAATAGATGTCAAAAGTACAGCTATAAAACTAGCGATATTAAAAGTACAAATTATGTAATAGAAGTCAAAAGTAGAGATGCTAAAAATACGAATCATAAAATAGAAGTCAAAAGTACAGCTATCAAAAGTAGCGATGTTAAAAATGCAAATCATAAAATAGAAGTCAAAGGTACAGCTAGAAAACTAGCGATATTAAATGTACAAATCATGTAATAGAAGTCAAAAGTACACTACCAAATGTAGCAATGTTAAATGTACAAATCATAAAGTAGAAGTCAAAAGTACAGCTATAAAACTAGCGATATTAAAAGTACAAATTATGTAATAGAAGTCAAAAGTACAGCTACCAAAAGTAGCGATGTTAAAAATACGAATCATAAAATAAAAGTTAAAAGTACAGCTACCAAAAGTAGCAATGTTAAAAGTACAAATCATAAAATAGAAGTCAAAAGTACCGCTATAAAACTAGCGATTTTAAAATACAAATTATGTAATAGAAGTCAAAAGTAGAGATGCTAAAAATACGAATCATAAAATAGAAGTCAAAAGTACAGCTACCAAAAGTAGCGATGTTAAAAATGCAAATCATAAAATAGAAGTCAAAGGTACAGCTAGAAAACTAGCGATATTAAATGTACAAATCATGTAATAGAAGTCAAAAGTACACTACCAAATGTAGCAATGTTAAATGTACAAATCTTAAAATAGAAGTCGAAAGTACAGCAGCAAAATTAGCGATGTTAAAAGTATAATTATAAAATAGAAATCAAAAGTACAGCTACCAAAAGTAGCAATATTAAAAGTATAAATCATAATTTAGAAGTCGAAAGTACAGCTACCAAAAGTAGCGATGTTAAAAATAAGAATCATAAAATATTAGTTAAAAGTACAGCTACCAAAAGTAGCAATGTTAAAAGTGCAAATCATAAAATAGAAGTCAAAAGTACAGCTATAAAACTAGCGATTTTAAAGTACAAATTATGTAATAGAAGTCAAAAGTACAGCTACCAAAAGTAGAGATGCTAAAAATACGAATCATAAAATAGAAGTCAAAAGTACAGTTGCCGAAAATAGCGATGTTAAAAATACAAATCATAAAATAGAAGTCAAAGGTACAGCTATAATACTTGCGATATTAAAAGTACAAATCCAACAATAGAAGTCAAAAGTACAGTGCGAGTTATACCTGCGTCGTCTATTCTAGATTGGTAATAAAATGATATAACATTTGTTTTAGAAGTTAAAAGTACGCAAACTATAATTACGGCAACCGTTCCGATTTTGAAAACGAGGCGTACTTTTGACTTCTACTTTATATTGCTAACCTTATTTCTGCAGAAGAAATAAGGAAAACGAATTAATGGTAATCTCACGGTAGCGAACAAAAAACCTTAATATGTAATCATATATTTAACAGAGTATCTTTCCAAATCGGACACGTTAAAACCAACTATGTGGCCAAGTTTTATTTTCACGGTTGAAAGATCAATATTTTAATATTTATTTGACAGCTTTTAATAATAGAATAATACCTCGGTAACGTATAATAGGGACCGTTGTGGCCTGTCACGGAGAAAACTGTCCGATGAAGTAAACTGTCCGATCGGACATTTCACTCCGGAGTAGAACGTCCTAGTTTGGAGTAAGTTGTCCGACCTAGAGAATAGTGTAATTTTATGAATTGCGGCTGATTTTGTACCATCATTTTAAAAATTAATTTTAAAAATGGATGAACAGAATAATGCTGAAGAAAGAATGCTTGCTGATGTTAGTAACTATATATTTACATCTGTTTATCGCTATGACTGCATACCGAAAGAAATGCGGGCTATTCGACGAAGAGCAAGCAGGTATAGATTATAAACATTATACATAGATTATATCATTTTGTATCTATGTTACTAGTAACATAGTTACAATTTGATATATACTTTTATACACTGTTAAGAAAGTTACAAATATAGTCGATATGACAAATGAATATATGATAATTTTATATTCTATTTGTCAAATAGAATATATAATTATCAGATAATTTGCTCCCATATAATAATACTTACAAGGATATTTAAAAAAATTATAGCACAAAAAGTTTATTTATGTATTATTGGAAGCAGTTCCAATAATACATAAATAATTATTTATACTTTACAGGTTTAGGATGAAGGATGATAAACTGCATCACAAGACAAAGAATGACATATGGTTGGAAGTGCTTTTTAGCAATGAGCAAAGAAAACAAATTGTTAATTTTTGACATAGCGAACCTACTGCTGGTCACCTCGGTAGAACACGAACTTTTTACAAGGTGTCAGAATGTTTTTTGGCCAGGAATTTTCAAAGATGTAGTTTATGCTGTATGTATATTATATCGTTGTTATCAATATTAATATGGCATTTATATATATATATATATATATATATATATATATATGTATATATATATAATACCATGTTATGTTTTAAAATATAAAGAAAGTTTTAATAATTGAATGACAGAAGATTTGAAACAAGTTCTCAAAACTTTATGTTGTTCAAAATGTTAATCTATTTTACAAATAATAACACTTTTATAGAATATAAGTATAATGACTACCTGATACATATTTTAGTATTGCTATTATATCTGTAACCAATGTGTATCTATTTTTTTATAATGCGATAATGTATAATATATACATATATTATATATTGTATTATGTGAAGTTTTTTTAAAGTATGTTCTTAAATAATTCTAAATTTAAGTCTTGTGACATCAGAACATTAATATATACCATATGCTAGAGTTTGTAATTTGCAAGTTACACATAACATAGGTTAAAAGCTGCGAACAGTGTCAGCACACAAATATGCAAAATTTCAAAAAAACTAGTCCAGAGCTTCATCCTATTAAAGTACAGTCACCATGGTTTCATATTAGAATTGATTTAGTATAAATAAATGTATTCTTACTATCTCTGATTATTGCACAAAGTGGGTAGCAGCATTTCCCCTAAAATCAAAATTAGCAAGTGGTGTTGCAATAGAATTGTATAAGGTAAATTTAAATAATATTATCTGATTGCATTTAAATAATATTTTTGAAGATATAAATTTTTTTTGAATATTTCAGTTGTTCATGCAAATGGGTATACCAAAAGTTGTTACCTCTGACCAAGGCACAGAGTTTTACAACCAAATAAACAAGAAACTAATGACTTTGTTAAATGTGAAATATCATTTTACCACAGCCTATCATCCACAGGTTTAAAAATTTGAATTCAGTTGGTGTATAAGAGCTTTCTAGTTTTATAATCTTGGATTTAATCATCTTGTGTTTTAGGCTAATGGTTTAGATGAGCGGTTAAATCAAACCATCCAGTTAATGCTTGTAAAATTTTGCAATGATCGCCATATTACATGGGATACTCATTTGGATGCTTGTACTTTTGCATACAATACATCAAGGCAAGAGTCTACAAAATACCGCCCCTTTGAGTTAATGTTCGTAAAGAAGCCCATACTTCCTATAGAATTAGAAGTTGCAGGAGAATCTTCTCAATCATTGTTAATTGATTTTAGCACAAGACCTGAAAGCAACCAACATTTTATGAATAAAATAATTGAGGAAAGGTATAAAGCATTTACTGGTTTGTTACTTTACTGTTCTTGTCAGATGCCTGCTGAAGGCAAAATGATTAAATATTTGAAATGCAATAAGTTATATCACTTGAACTGTTTGATCAACATTTCGGAAAGCAGCTTTGATGATTTTTTGTGCGATTCTTGCAATTAACTTCTGGATATAAAAAGTATAAATAATAGCATAAATAAAAGTAATTAGGAAGACATTTCATTATAGTAAGAAAGATTAAGAGTAGTATTAACTTAAAATGTAGCATTAGGTTAAAAAGTAGTTCTAACTTAAAGAGTAACGTTAGTTTAAAGCGTTATTGCTCTTCTTTTTCTTTATATTTATTTTGTCTTATAACTGTCCTTATTTTGTCTATAATTTTATTTATGCTGGAGCTTTATTTGCTTATTTGGATTCATTATTTATTTATTCTTATTTATGATTGGAGTTTGAAGAAGTTTTTTGTTATAAGGTTTCAAAGACTTTTTTCAAAGTTTTTGATTTATTTTTATTATTAGTTATATTTTAAAAAATGATTCTTTTTTATTCCATTATTACATTGATTTTAACTTTGCCATTATTTTATTTTAGTTTGTCTACTGTTGAAATATGGTTTTAGTAAACTTCCATGAATTTAAGTTTACTTTATTAATCATTCACGAACAGCTAAGGAAAAATTGAATTCAACTCAATAAAGTTTGGATTAGTTTTATTTTCAGGTAAGATTGCAAAATATGATTTAACTGTAGTTAGATAATAACTTATTACTGTTTTGTACCGTTATTTATTTACATTTATTTACTCTACTATAATATGTATGTTGTACTGTATAAACAATGATTTTTTTTTTAATTATAAAATTATCTTATCATTCTTGTAATTGTTTCAGTTAGTTGTTTTATTTTTATCATTGCTATTTGTATCATTAATGTTATTAGCTGGTATTTACTTAAACCTTTCGTAAATAACCTACATTATTAAGTTTTTCTCGTCAAAATATATAATTTGGTTGACAAAGTCAACCAGTTTGGTATATGCAATTTTTAAAAAAACTTACTTTAGTTAATTAAATAAAATGGATTAAGTGAATGATGAAAAAGAAGAACAAGACTTTCTTGATGTTAGTATTATATAATATTTTATATTTAAAAAGCAAAAATAAAAAATCCATTTTTTATTTAAGATAATTGTTCAAAACTTAAAGTATTATCATGAGTTTACTGTGGTTCTGCTACAGTCCATCAAGTAATTGTAGAAGAGTACACCATGAAAATTTCAAGTTTTCATTTTTAATTTTATGTTTTGTACAAGGTCAAAAAAAAGAATTCTGTTTAAAACACATTTAAAAAATATATATATATATATATTAGTAATATATGTGGCAAAAGTTAATTAGGTACTAAATAAATTGATATAAAGATTGCAGAAACAATTAGGTACTAAATAAAAGAATTAGTTTACTAAAAGTCAGGAAATCGCCATTGCTATTGGCGTTGCTATAGAAGCTGAAAAAACTTCACTTTAAAAAAAATCAATTATTCTTATAATATTGAATATATACATTCTAATAATATAAATGTATATATATTCTCAGAGCCGTAACCATCGGGAGAGCCCTGGCCCCTCCAAAAAATTTTTAAATTATAATTATAAGGGAAAAACATATACATAAAATAATTTTAACCAATTTTTTATCCCCTTCCTCCTTTAAAAGAACCCTATGGCCCCCTAATATCAAATTTGTGGTTACGACTCTGATTCTGAATCTTTCAAACAAGATAACATAAATAACATAATTTTTAATTTTTACTGTTTTTAACTTAAACCTTAAACGAAATATAAAGATTTAAACATGTCAGTGTTAACATTTTTTTAATTTTTTTAAACTTTTAAACCGGTAAAAAATGACCTTGTGACTATCAAGCTTCAGGTTAATTTGTATGAGTTACATGACGCATAATATTACTATGTTAATTATAATAATATTATGCTTAGTATATAAAGTGTTAAAGTTTTCTTTATGCCGCAGAATAATGCGCGAGTTCTCAAACCATCGTTTAAACAAACGCTAAAACACATCGCTCGAGTGGTCCGAATAAAAATAATCCGCAAAAAAGTAGGACAGTTTGCTCCGGTGTCGCGTTAAATAAGTAGATCGTTAAATAAGTAGACAGTCAGTTCTGCGCAAGCGTAACGCCTGCGCAGATACAGCGCAAAGCTTCCGTTAGGTAGGTTAAATCTATCGTTATATAAGTAGCCTTGTTTCCGTTAGGTATAAACTCAAAAAACAAAAATAATCATGTTTTAAAATTTTTTTAAATTATTTAATTAAAATGCGAATCTATAATTACTCTGTTGAAGATGTTTAGCAGTCTCTGATGGAATAATAAATTATTATAATAAAAAAGTGTCAACTTTGTGGTATGTGTATATATAACCCACTATTTAAGTTAAACTTTTATATAATTTATGATTAAGAGTTAATTATTATTGTATATTTTATATTATTTTATGTTTCTGAAGTTAATTTTATACTATGTCTCAGCATCTCAAAACTCACAGTTGTTTTGGGACTTCCATTTTATGCATTGACTTATTTGTCGATTTTGCTCAGAACTATTAGTCAATTTTGTTATGTATTTAAGAGTTGCAATTAAGTATTACTAGAAATACTTATTGAAAACAATCTAAGACCAAATTAACTGTAAATTTATTATGGATTTAAATCTAATTTTCAGAAAGTGACCCTAGGTACAGTTTAAAAAAAGCTTATTGTACCTAGGGCCACTAATTTTCAAACCCTTTTACTTGATGGAATTTTATTAGTATAAGTCAATATACTTATACTAATACAAAATAATTAGTATAGAGATGTGATCGTATCAGTTTTGCCTTCTTTAGACAAGTCTGGGGACTTACATTTGGGCACTAAAAAAATCTGGCTATAGGTACACAAACTTCCCTTAGACCTTATTGGACCTCTTGCCTTAATAAAACTTGAAAAAAAAATATTATTACAATTACTGATAATTGAAGTAAATATATTGAAAAATTAACAATTTATGCAACTACTTTATTTTATAGATTTT
Source organism: Hydra vulgaris (assembly GCF_038396675.1). NCBI lineage: Eukaryota > Metazoa > Cnidaria > Hydrozoa > Anthoathecata > Hydridae > Hydra > Hydra vulgaris. The sequence goes on from NC_088934.1 coordinate 57,324,937, forward strand.
TGGTCCTCTTCAAAAAACTCTAAAATTTTAGATTATTTGATAAAGTCTGCTTATTTTCCTTAAACCAATCAATGAGAAAAAGGTTCAGAGTTTAAACTGGTAGCGGTAAAGGTTTGAAAAAAGCTATTTGTTAATGATAGTATCGTTGTAAAAAGGGGCTGTCGAAGTTCAAAATTTTTCTAAAGTTTTCTTGAAAGTTTGTCAATACAGTCTAAAGACAAGGCCTTAGATATTTTAAGAGACTCACCTTGCTGGCTTGATGATACCTTGATTGATATAGCACAAAGTTTGTTTTTATATCAGTTTTCTAAAATGTTTGGGTTTCCAAGTTTAAAAAATCTGGATTTTTTGCATTTTTAGTTGTTTTAATTCATGTGGTTTTTCAGAAAGTTACAGTTGTATGCAAACGATTAATGTTAGAAAATCATATTGGGTGTTTCTAAGTAATGTGTCCTGATGTTGTTTTACATTAGTAGTGTGTTTAGTTTTATGATTCACTCTTTAATAGTTTAAGTAAAGGTGATGCGCCATTGTTAGTGCATAGAGTTGCACATGAAAATGATTGTGATTTTTTCTTAGAAAGAAATGCAATGGTTTTGTGTAGCAGTATCAACCTAAGTTTAGTTATGTAAAAAGATAATGACATGCGGTAGCATTACCTGAAATGTATTGAGAATGGTAAATTAGAGATGTTTCCTTTTATTACTGTGTTATACTGTCATAAACAGTGTGTCTTTAGTACTATCAATGTTGTGAATATATCCTGTTATTTCTACTGTTTTTGTTTTATGACATATTTGAATATTTAAATTCAATCAATATACATAGATATGTTTTTTTTGTTTTTTATTGTTGATTTGTTTATGTACCTTATGTTCTAGTTAATATTTAAAAAATTCATTACTTATTTTATTTTTGTAAGTGTCTTATAGATGTCTAAAGTTATACATTTGGCTAATTTAGGTCAACTATTGTTTGTTCTTTATTTTGTTATTGGCATGATGATTTGTTTTGCTCACTTTGTAGTTGTTTTTTTCTTACTGTCATCAGTTATTCAACTAGGGTTATCGATATAAGATATAGTCAATAGGTACAGTTATTAAAGTCAGTTCTTTATTTACATACATTTTGTTGCAGTTGATTATAGCTACTATTACAACTACACCAAAAGTAGTATTTAAAAATATGGCTATGTAATTTTTAATTATAATGAGATATTTGATCAATTTTTTATAGAATATTGTGAAAGTATAGACTATTCTGGCATGTTGATATATCTTTGATGGGCGGACATAAGAGTATAACTGCATTTTTGACCATTTAACGATTTATATGAGAAAATGTGACTTGTGTATGCCGGCATCAATGGTTTTAACAGTATAGTTACACCATTCGGTTCAAACAGAATAAAAGTAATAACCCTCTCAAAATATGACTTCTGTAGCAAAATAATTGGGTTCATAATAATGTTTTTTTGCTCTCCTGAAAATTTACACTTTTGCAGTTATACTCTTATGTCCGCCCATCAAAGATATGGCTGTTTTAACATTTTTAACATATATTTGATTTAAAAATTCAAATCCTTCAATTAGAGTTCATTTTGTAAATCAATTTATTGACATAAATTATTCAATGCATTTATTAAGTACTCTTCTGGCACAAAGGCATTTTTATAATTATTTTATTTATTCGTTGTGATTTCATGATACTATTTATATTATACTATATTTCTATTCTATGTTGGCTTGTAATTCCATGTGGAAAAATCGAATTTCTTCCGAAAATGCCCAAGTTTCAACCAAGTTAAATTTTTTCAAAAGGACTTAAAAACCATGTTGTTTTATTTTGCTATTTATATTGTGTAAGGATATTATTTTTCTCATTGATGTGTAAGGATATTATTATATTGATTTTATTTTCCAAATAAAGTTTTAGTGTAGCATGAAGTGTGTCGTTTCTTTAATATCGTTTGTATTTAAAACATTCTCATAGTAAGAAATAGTAAACTAAGTTTAGGTCACATTTTATTATTATTGCGCTATGCATACATTAAAATCGCTAAAATCGTCGAATAATACCCGTCTAGGTTGTTATTCAACGGTAGTACAGTAGTGGTGTAGTGGTAGAACGCTCGCCTCATAATCAAAAAGTTCTGAGTTCGATCGCCACCACGTCCCTGGCAGTACCGCGCTCAACTTGTTTCACCGCGTAGCGATCTTGATCGTCATGGTTTGTGTTTCGAAGTTATAGAGTTGAGAGAGGGTTGTAACAACAACTAAAGCAGCCTCTTTGATTGTAGTGTCTTTTTCGGCTTTGAGGAGGTAAATTAACGCATAAAAAAAGGCTAGACACGAATTAATAAATTCTCTTCTTTTCTTTTTTCTGGGATAACATCAGAATGCTGTCCTTACTATTTATCTGCGTAGAATCAAGTAACAATTACAAATTTTACAATCATTAAGTTTAAGGGTTAAGGATAAATAATTTAACGTAAAACATTTTGCTAAAATGCACAGTTAAATTATTTAGGAATACAATAAACTTCCTTGTGAGATGACTATTTTATTTGATATCATTAATACGAGTGAATGGCCTATCAAAAAGCTTTTTCTTAAAAATATGTTTCTTGTCATACTATACTATAAAGATATAAATTGCGATTAGAATATAGGTCGTGAGTTAAATATTATTAAAAGTAGTAAATTATCACTATAAAAATGCCCTTAAGTAATAACAATTCGCATGGCATAAGAAATGCTTTTAGTTCGGTTAACGTATGTTTTTTTTTAAATTTGTTCGCCTGGGTTAGCAAAATGCCTCGATTGTTCAGTTTGTCTACTTATTTAACGATCTACTTATTTAACGTGACTTAATACGTTAAATAAGTATCCGTAAACTAACGCATGCGCAGAATATCATTTTGTCTACTTATTTAACGATCTACTTATTTAACGTGACACCGGAATAAATTGTCCTAGACGGACGGATAGGACAAACTAGGACGTTCTACTCCGAAGTAAAATGTCCGATCGGACAAATTACTCCGCGGACAGTTTTCTCCGTGACAGGCCACAGCAGGAATCTCTATAGCCAAATTCCGTAAATTACGGCAGACGCAAATAAATTTTTAGTGATAATTCTTCAACAAAACAACCAAAAACTAACTTGGCTACCGTTAAATTTAATCTCTATGGCCATAAACTGTTAAGGGTTATACACGTAAAGTACGTCACGCAGAGTTTAAATAATGGTTTAACAAATAAGTAGCTCTCGTTCGCAGAGTTTTGAAAGTAAAATCATTTGCGCAAAGTTTCAAATTTTAACTTTAGCGTGACGTAATTTATTTTAAACTATTTAGACGAAAAAATATTTTGCACGTCTTTATAATATTTTCCTTAATATATTGCTAAAATATTTCTATATCTTATACCAAAAATTTTGAAAGAAATTGATACTAAACAAATTTTCTAAGAAATTATTCTGACTTTAAACTATGTGGCCATGGCCACAATGGCCACCCCTTGGATCCGCGCCTGCATTTATATACAGTTAAATCATAAATACATATCTTATAAATATAACCAGAAATAATTTATTGTTTTCATTAAGCAATATCACATTGTACTTTATTGTATTATTTTTAGCTAATACTTAAATAAGTAATACTTTAAGTCACCAATGTATATATTAAAGTATTTTACTTTAAACAAACATTTAAAATTTATATCACAATAATCATATAGTAAGAATTTGTACTATTTGATAGTTTTAAAATATTTAATATCTACAATCCGCTAATTTTTAACTATAAAACTTTGTTAAAAAACAATTACTTCATTTTATACTGTATTTATACTATATAGGTAACTTATACTATATAAGATATAGACCTTGAATAGATCATTTTATGTCGAAGTTGTTTTGAACCAGGTTGTATTTAAGCTCTTGCTTTGTATTGGTAACACTAGAGCGTGCCGCGATGTACTTACGGATGCTGATATGTCATTTTAAAAACGCTTTGACAACTGCGCGTTTTGTCGCTCTTCAGCCGGCGGCGGTAATCCAACAAAAGACATCATAGCAGACTTTCAGCGTTTTTGCACTGGCGGCAAGCCGCATTAGATTTTACAGTGGAGCAGCATCGGCATGCCAGCGGCTCTACGTAACACGGCCCAATGAAAGCATGGTGATGTAAAAGGATTGTTACTGCTTGTAAAATGCATTGTTACTGCATGCTAGGTATGTAATTTCAAATTAATTTCTGATGCATAAGATTTAAGATACATAGTAATTAATAAATGAATAATGGCAATGGCTGAAGAAACTGGAGTCCTATTCTTCATGCTTAAAAGCTTGCTTTGATTTAAGACAGTAAAGTTTTTTGCCACTAAATTTAGCAAGAAACATTTTTTATTTTCTTTAGCCATTACTTCAAATCATTCATTCAAATAAGTGCTACTAACACAAATACTAATTAGTATTAATAATTATATGATATTACTAAGAGTAATGAGTATTAATGGCCTCCGTAAAATTAAGTGAAATAACTATTTGGCTTAGTAACTCAGTAAAGTTGACAATACAAATCAAAAATTTGTAAATAAGTAGATGCATTTATATAATATAAAGGATATGAAAATTTTATAAACATATTTAAAAAAAATACAACTTAATTTACAATTGGTGAGAAGAAGAACAGTACTAGTCCATTTTTGTTATTTGCACTTGTTGATCTCACTATGTACTACAAAAGTAATACTAGTCCATCTTTCTTTCATTATTTTTTTCCACAAAGTAGATTAATAAATAGTTTATAAACTATAACTGTTTAAAACTTAAACATTGATTATCTCAAAATGAAAATATTGGACTATTACTGATCTTCTTTTCACCAATTTAATTTGATTGTGTAAAAAATTAAAATCATTAATATATTTTTACATAAAAAATTATTATTTTTATTTTTAAAAGCGTTTCTGGTTTCTTCTAAAAAGTTAACGAAGGATATTATTGATTTTCATATTAGTGACTCAAAAGAGCTATTCGAAATAGGGCTGGAAGTTTGAACAAAGAGGTAAAAGAGCCTGATAATCAATGTTTTAACTTATTTTGCTTTTTACATGTTTTCAGAGAATTTATTTTTGCAAATAAATATTTTTAGATTACTAACTGTTGTCTTATTTGTATAACTATTTTTTTTGTAGCTATAGAGAATTCTAACTTGATTAACTATTAGTTGGCATTATTAATGGAAACTAGTGTGACAAAGTTATAAACAACGGATTTTAACCCAAATTAAAAAAATATAACCTAACATACGACGTCCCAAGGATGCACAGTGGGTATGGTTGTCCTAAGGACGTCCGTAAAACGTCGGACGTGCGTCCATTGGAAGTCTCATGTGACGTTCTAGTTACGTGTATATATCTTCCCTTTGGAACGGACAATACACGTTTAAATTGGCACGTCCCTTAGATGTCTCCCCTTTATCCAATTGAGACGTCATCTGGTCCCAAACGGACGTCGATATAGACGTCCGTTTGCCCACTGGGAAGGCGCTTTACAAGGTACATCATTCTAATTTGTCCGTTGTTTGTAATAATTTCAATATAAGCTAAAGCAGTTTTCATCGCTTTATAGATAAGTAATAAGTCAAAAAACATATAAATTTTTGTAAAAAAAATATCACACTATATTTTCTGCCTTATACATATATATAATATATGTATAAGGCAGAAAATGAAGTGTGATATTTTTATAAACTTTCTTTAATTTAATAATATATAATAAAATCCTTTAAAATGTCCAACTACGTTCAAAATTAAAAGCATTTTGCAAAAAGGAAAAGTTATTATTCCACATTAAATAGTAAATCCTAAAAGAAATAAGTTAATATATCAAAGAGTCTTTTTCAAACTAAAGGATTATGAAAATGATTACGCTTGATACAAAAACGCATATAAATAAAAGAAAAACACATATATAACAGATAGATTGTCATGTAAAGAATTATATTATAAACTTTATACAAAATAATTAAAATGTAAAAAAAAAAATTTTTAAACGATTACTTACCGTTTTCGTTATATACAGTTTTACTGTTCCACTCTTTTCCCAACTTTTCCACACTCTTTTTCAAAATTTATTTTATACTATATAATATTAAATATAAATATTACTTACTATTATAATATAAACAATATGAAACTAAAAGAAGCAGAACCATAATAAACAATATTAATATTTTTACAAGAAAACGATAAGGGATTATAACTGTCAAATATGTTATAATTAATAAAAATTACAACAAAAAGATAAGATTGCAACAAAATTGAATATAACAACTGATTCGAATAGTTAAAAAAAAAATACTAGAAAAAATTTCTTTAAGAAGAAAAAACTACTACAACAAAAATAAATTGCAACAAAAAGAATACAGATTATAACAGTCAAATATAGTAAAACCAAGAAATAAATACGATTAATTGTCATTTTATGAAAACGTCTCTTTTGTAGCGCTCTTGTTCAATTTCTCAAAGAGGTGGCGTTTGAGACTGAAAGCGCATACACAGCATCTTAAACAGAACACCTTAATAAGAAAAAGTACATGTAATATTACTATTTATTGAAATTAAAACTTTTTTTTCATATAATTTTTTACCATTTGAGGGCGATAAAAAATAAGTATCTGCGATGAAGATATACGTGATATGAATGAAGGTTATAGATGAAAGTGTCACCGATAATGCAGGTAATAGAAAAAAAAAACTCATCTGCAAGAGAAATATTATTCTCTGTAATCATCGCATTTAAGTTTTTTTACTAATATTTCTTTCATCCATATTTATATATAAACGCGTTATATTTACATACAAGAGCTAAAATATAATAAAAATAAATATACTAATATACAAAATATAATTTAATCGACTAATAAACTTATCATCTCAAAGCGCCTGTGTTGCCAATCTATTTCAATTTTTAAAAACAACTTATGCTCATACACAAAGCAACAATTTTTTTTACCTTATCTATATAAAAGTTATTATCAATATAAAATTATAAACTTTCATCTTATAGTAGTAAGATAACTTGTCTTTAAAAATACGTTAAAATAAATACACAACGTACCTTTTTATATGATTTTTTCTTAATCCGAACATATGCACAACAAAACGGAAAATTTCTAACGCTATTGGATTAAGAATTAACTAAACATACACAATTATAGGTACACCCATAACCATGGTCCAATTCTATTAACGTTTTAAAATATTGTAAACTTTGGAGACTATGGTTATTAACTATGTCTTTAGTTTCTATTGTCTGGGATAGTTCTTGGTATTTTATGAATTTTTTAATGGTTTACTAAGTTAGACTTTGTTTTACACTTTGTTATGTCACTATGTTAGACTTTGTTTTGCACATCATGTAAAAAAACATGATTAGAATATATATATATATATATATATATATATATATATATATAATATATATATATATATATATATATATATATATATATATATATATATATATATATATATATATATATATATATATATATATATATATATATATATATATATATATATATATATATATATATAATATATATATATATATATATATATATATATATATATATATATATATATATATATATATATATATATATATATATATATATATATATATATATATATATATATATATATATATATATATATATATATATATACAGTATCGGAAAAAACGAGTGCAACCAAATGATGCTAATTTAGTTTCTTTATATAAAAGTGCTGCATTTTTTAAATTTAGAGACATAACTATGTAACTGTTTAGAGACAAAGTTTTTCAAGTTTTATTCATCACAAAGTTCATTGCTTGTAAACGAAAATTAATAAATTGATCAAAAGTATTAAAAAAAGTTGATTTCCTTCTGGACAAAACAAGTGCAACTTGACTAAATGTTGACCAAGCTGTATTTCGCTTTTAATATTTCGTGGCGAATCCTTTGTTGTCGATCACAGCATTGCATCTTTGAAGCATAGATTCGATCAGGTGATCAATGAAACTTTGTGGAATCGCTGCGAAGGCCTTTTGGATTTGTTCAAACAGTTGATCCTTATTACGAACAACTTCACCATTCTGTGGTTGACGAAATCCCACAGGTTCTCGATAGGGTTGATATCCGGAGATTGAGGCGGCCAATCCATCACCGATAGGTGGTTGTCTTGAAACCACTGCTTGACTACTTTTGCAGTGCGTTTGGGATCGTTGTCTTGCTGAAAAACCCATTTTATTCGCATATTCCATTCAGCATGTGGTAACATAAGATCTTTCAGGATATTTTTATACATGAAACGGTCCATTATTCCATCGTTTCGATGTATTGGACCTAGACCGTTCGCAGAAAAACACCCCCAGACCATTACATTGCCTCTACCATGCTTCGCGGTCTTATGGCAGTAACATAAATCGAGGCGTTTTCCGGCCGGTCGACGTACACGGCAAATGCCATCGCTCCCAATGATGTTGAACTTCAATTCATCACTGAACAGGACAGTTCGCCATTTCAGCACATTCCAGTCAATATCAGATGTAGCAAACAGAAATCTTTTCTTCTGGTTTTTTAGTGAGTTCAGCGGTTTCTTTGCAGGACGTCGAGAAAGCAATCCGGCTTCAACAGCACGTCGTCTGATTGTTCGGTCCGATACAGGCAGCTCTAATTGCTATTGTATCTCAACTGATGATATCCAGGGATCTTTCTTGACGGATCTGACAATCATAGAATCCTCTCTAGAAGTGGTGGAACGCAGTCTTCCACCTTTATTATCTACTGCCAACTTCCCCGTAGAACGATATTTGAAACATAGTCTTGATACGGTCCATTTTTTCCGCAATATTTATCACAAATACTTTTTTGTCACATTCCACTTACGTAATCGCCAATATTTTTCTTTCTTAGTTCCAATCCAAGACTGTCGGGAGCCATTTATGCACTTGAAGTCATAAATGTAATAAAAATAATCACGCTTCTCAAGGCTTACCGTGTTACATTTACCTTGTGATGATACAATAATGCTTTGTGGAACACAACGTCTTGGTTGGATGTGGACTGTATTGATGTAATGAAACACTTGTTGTATTTCGCTTCTTGTATTGATGTTCTTCGATAAAACACTTTGATAAAACTCACTTCGATAAACTGTCTTGATAATACAGACTGATTGACTTCCATATACTGACTGAAATACATGTCAATTTACATATCTCCTATATAGTAAAATGAACCTGTGTGAACCTGTTCTAGAAGATTCTAGATGCTTATTTTCGATGCTTCTGGAAGCTTCTGGATGCGTCTGGATGCTTCTGAATGTTTCTGGATATTTCTGGATGCTACTGGATGCTTCCAGATGCTTCTTGTGGAAACTTCTGGAAGCTTCTGCATGTTTTGCAAACTTCTGGAAACTTCAGGATACTTCCTTTAATTATAAAAAAACTTCCGTGACGTTAACACGGACCAGACTTAAGAAAATGAAACAAACCAAAAAAGTTGCACTTGTTTTGTCCGCTGCAAAATGGCACTTGTCAACGAAATTCTGCCTGTGTGCTGTCACCTGTCAGCTGATTGCTCATGTCATGGCATGCTATGTCTCTAGACTCCTGAACTATTTGCTGTGGTAGTATAGTTCGTTTCGTTTTTAAGGCATGTAAAAATAGGAACACTTTTTAGCATTGTTCGATGTTGGTTGCAAATGTTTTGTCCAATACTGTATATATGTATATCTTGAACTACGCTAATAGTAGTTGTATAGAAAAAAAAAAGGAGAGAATAAAACTTCTCCGCGTGTTACTGTGGCTTTAAAATAGTTATAAGTCATAAAAAACCTAAATGGCATCTGCCTTTACAAACAAAATAGCGTTGAATTTTACAAAAAAACTTCAAACTCGAATTTTTGCGCGACTAACAAAATTAAGTGTTGTGTAGACTGAAATTTTGTTACGTTTATTACGTTTATTTATTTTACCGAAAAAACTCCTTAAGAAATTGTTCATTGTTTTGTATTTTTTTTTTTTGTAATTGCTTAGCAAGTATATTGTCCTTCTATAACAAAACTATAGCTGACAATGAAAATCTTACTAACGTTGACACCAAAATAAATGAAACTTATCGAATATCAGATTTCTCCATAGAGAACCTTTACTAAATCTTTGACACATTTAATACACATATTGTTAACAAAAATCAAATACAAAAACTCTCAATAACCATGTAGTATATTAATGTTGATGATTTATAATGTATAGCAGCAGACAATTCCTCATTCAATGTCTTTTATATCAATGTCTATTATATCATCACTCTCGAAACATTTTGACAACCTTGGGGAAACAAATCTCGCAAGAATTTAAGAAATTTTTTGTAAATATTGGTTCAAACCTTTCTAATAAAGTAATTTCAACATCTGATTCATTTAAAAACTACCTTGAAACTCACAATACTCACAACTCTTTATAGTTCATTATCATGTATGATAATGAACTATAAAGAGTTTGAAAAAGCGTTTTCCTCTTTAAAAACAAAAAAAGCACCACGTTATGATGAAATATCTAGTGATAATATCATTACGCTTAGGCTGATTTTGTTGAAGATAACTATATCCCTGTGATATAGTTATCTTCAACAAAATCAGCCTAAGCAGACCTCTAATCCATATATTAAAGCTCTTAATAACTTCTCAGATTTTCCCTAATAGATTTAAGGTGGTTTAATACTAAAATAAATATTTTCGGATTTCTAACTTCTTCTACGTACCAAAATTAGTAGCAAGGGTGAATAATGTTTAATTTAATTTAAAATGCTGAAATTAAAATCTATTTACCTTTTTTATCGTAGTTCAGCATTTAATGCAGAAAAATCAACAATAAAGAAAACTACATTATCCCAACTTTTTAATGACATTACAAGAAAAAACGTAATAACTTAAAATGTAATTAAGAATAAAATTTCAAAAATTATTTTTATACTGAATAAAGTTAAACAGTTTTTAAACCAATCTTGTTTGAAATACATCTACTTTTCATTTATACATTGTTACATACACTACGCAAATATTGCTTGGTGCAACACCAACGTTACAAAAATAGATAAAGTTCTCTGCAAACAAAAACATGCTATTGAGATTATTACAAATGATGGTCGACTCTCCCATACAAAAAAATTTTTTAGTAAACCAAATATAATGAATTTTTTCAAAATAAATCTTTATTAAATTCTTATATTTATGTTTATACTTGATAAAAAAATGACACCGTCTTTATTTTATTCAATACTTAAAAAAATAAATCATAAATTCAGTAAAAGATTCTCAAAAATCAAATTCAGTCAATCCAAAACTTATTATTCAGCCACTAAACACTCAATAAAAAATCGAGAACCTAAATTGTGCAATGCACTTTTAAATGATGATCTTAAAACACTCTCTTAGCTTAACTAATTTTAAACAAAACTTAGGCAAACTCTTCTACTAAACGACAGTGAATTAAATTTCTTCTTAGGCGTTAAATAAGGGTACTCTTATGATTTGGTTTACATAATTATGAATATATTTATTAATAAACATATAAAAAAAAATTAATTATATAATAAGAAATATTATTAAATATTAACAAAACGTATAAAAAAAATAATAATAAATAGTTCTGTTTTAAACTTTTATACGATTTAATTTTATCATTTGTTTATTACTGAGGATGTAAAAAAGTTTAAACTATATATTCTTAAAGTCTTATTTAAAAAGTACCTCAAATTATTTGCCTTGTATTTATATTTAAATGTAAGAATTCACTTTTTAGCTTTTAGTTTTTGTTATCTATATATCTATATCTACATATATATATATATATTATATATATATATATATATATATATATATATATATATATATATATATATATATATATATGTATATATATATATATATATATATAAATTAACCCTAATGATATGGTTAACTCCAACGCTATTATAACTTTATATTATTATATTATTATTATTATATTATTATTATATTATTATATTTTTATATGATTGTTTATTAATTTCTGCTTTTATCAACTGATTGCAGAATTTATCCGTCTCATCTTGTATTTTTAGAAATTAACTGAAATTCTGATATGTTATAAAATTGTAAAACAATAATGATTTCAAGATCTAAAGCTTCAAAGAATCGTCATATACTTTTTGGAGAAGGTCGTGAATTACCCAACTTTTGCTTGCCAACCCACAAGCAAGTAGGCAAAGCATACTTGTCTGAGAAGAATTATGAAGCTGAACCACTACGGTCTGTTTGTAAGAGACTAGCAGAGAAACTTTCTCAGATATGAATTAAAGCATCAGTTCCTACTATAAGTCTTCGAGGCATAGAACTACAGCTGGAGAAGTACATAAGCAATGTTCAGAAAGTGATTCGATCAAAGACTGCAACAGTCAAACAAGATGAAATAGAAAAAGAACTTGACACATTGTTTGACGTTTGTTCGTGTAAATGCAAAGAACTTTCGTCTTGTTGCTGTCCAATGGTTCTGAAGATGCCACCAATTGAGCATGACTTCATAACTGATCAACGCACTATACGTGTTGGCAGAATAGCTGGAATCGACAAGAAGGAATCCGCACGTGCTGAGAGGCGTTTAAAACGAAAATCTGTTTCATTATCAAAGGAAGAGACTGCAGTTAAGTGTGCCAGAGTCGTTGAAGCATCTGATAATGAATCAGATAATGAAACAGACAACAATTCTGACACCGAAACTTATTCCCTTTCCGTATCAGATGTCGATACCGAAGTCACATCTACTCGTCTGAAAAACCGTTGTTTAAATAATATTGCTCTACAAGCAGATGGTTTTGGCATATCAGATAGAGCAGTTGCCGCGATTGTATCAGCAACTCTGGTTGATTTTGGTATAGAACATGGGGCCAGTGGATCTGAATAAAATTCGCAGAGAACGAAAACTACTGAGAACATCCTGTAAAAATGCTGATTGTAGAGTTACTGGATTGTATTTTGATGGAAGGAAAGATCAGACTTTAAAACTTGAGGGGGGTAGGCAGACTGTGATTTCTGAGGAACATATTTCCATTTTATCAGAGCCAAATTCAAAGTATGTTGATCATAGTACGCCAACAAGTGGATCAGCCAAATCCATTGCAGATTCAATAATTGATACTGTTGACTGCACAAATCTTGTTTGTATTGGTTCTGATTCAACTAATGTTAATACTGGTTTAAACAATGGAGTTATACGCAGAATGGAAATTTAACTTGGTCGACCACTGCACTGGTCCATTTGTCTTTTACATCTGAACGAGCTTCCTTTGCGACATCTTTTTCACTCCTTAGATGGTACAACAACTGGACCCCATTCATTTAATGGACCAATTGGCAAGTCTATTTCAATGTCTGTTTAGAAACCCATAGTCAGCTTTGCCATATTTGTTGGTGAACCTATTATATGCAATAAGCAGTTGTTAAGCAGTGATCAACTGTACTTTTTCGAAATTGTTAATGCGGTGAAGACAGGTGTTGTACCAGATAAATTTAATTCTAGAACACCTGGGCGACTAAACCATGCAAGGTGGTTGACACTAGCAAACCGTGTTCTACGCCTCTATATATCTACTGAAGATCCATCAAATGAACTAATACTTTTGGCTAAATTTATTGTGAATTCATATGCGGTTGTTTGGTTTGACATTAAGAAACATTCAAACTGCTGGAATGCTGCTCCACACTATTATAAAATCATAGAAACATCACGATTTCTTCCTGTGCGTTATCGAATAATTGTTCAGCAAGTTTTGAAGCGCAATAGCTACCCGGCTCATATCGAGAGCATTATTCTGGCTATGCTCAAAGACAACCGTCAAGTGATCCGTAAGCTTGCGTTGAAGAGAATTCTTTGTGCTCGGGAAGATGACATACCAAATCGAAAATTTCAACTCCCTGAGATACGATTTCAAGCGACTAGTTATGAAGAACTGATTTACTGGCAAACACAGCCCCGCTTGGAACCTGTTCTGACAAAACATATTCCAACTGTACAATTATTGGCATGTCTTTTGTCAGTTGAAGACATAGTTATTGACATTGAGCCATTTCCATGTCTTAATCAAAGTGTTGAACGTGTGATTAAAATTGTGACTGAATCAGCATCCAAAGTTTATGGTCATGAAAATTGTGATGGCTGTATTCGCGTTCAACTGGAGCGCCGCAAGTTGACGCCTCACTTTGACACAAAATCTGAATTTAAGAACATTTAAGTATAGTTTCTAATCAACGTTTGCTTATAATATTGTTTTGACTGTTTAAATAACTTGAATTTTATTATAAATTCAATAAATAAATTATGTAACAAATGAGCGTTTTTAAGTTAATTTATTTGAAAACTTCAAAGGTAAAAATACAAAGTATAGCAAAGTAGTAGCGAAAAACGGTTTGCAGCATTGAATCAACGTATTTTAGAACCAATTACTGGAAATTCCCGAAAAAATTTTCCAAATTTTTTTAAGTTATGATCCGGCCTAATATATATATATATATATATATATATATATATATATATATATATATATATATATATATATATATATATATATATATATATATATATATATATATATATATATATATATATATATATATATATATATATATATAGTATATATATATATATATATATATATATATATATATATATATATATATATATATATATATATATGTATATATATATATATATATATATATATATATATATATATATATATATATATATATATATATATATATCAGTTTTTAATTTTCAACGATATTCAATATATAAGATACGATCAAACAGTTATCAGACAAACACAAGGATAAATTTTTAACAAAGCTATATCCATAAATTAATTAATCATTAAAAAAAGGAAATAAGCAAAACCATGACTAATTTAACTGCTCCGCAAGAAAAACAGATAAAAAAAGATGATAGATAGCGCAATAAAAAATTTCGAGGATGAAATAAGCAACTTAAAGTCTGAGGATGCAGAAAGTGTTAAAGAAAACAAGCAACTGAAAAGTAAAATTAGAGAAATGGAAAAATCAAAGGAAATCAATTCTGATATAAAAGAAACTTTGTGGTCGAAAGTTATATCAGGGGCTGACAAAAAAACGAATGACCAATTGTCACTTCTTTTTGAAACCACAAAAGAACGTAAAGAGCAGGAACGCAAAGAATTAAATGTCATCATCTATAGATTACAAGCTGACAAAAATGACAATTTACAAGTAAATAACTTACTTAGTGCTATTGAATCCGATGGAACTAGAGTTAAATCTATTCGCCGCCTTAAATCTAAAGGAATCATTGATCCTTTGCTTATCGAGCTTGAAGTTATAAATAGCAAAACTATGGTTCTTAAAGCATCAATTAAATTAAGAAAAATTGTGTACATAGGTCATGATCTAACAGCAAGTCAAAGATTCATTCACAAAAAAAATTTGATAGAACAAAACGAAAAAAACGCGTCATGAAGTGAAGAAGAAAAAATAAAGTTTCATTACAGTATTAGAAATGACAATCTTACTAAAATTTTCCACAAATAGCCACTAGCAATCACTAATTTAGAACCGTCATCAAAAATAACCTTAAAACAAATGATAAATAATGACTATACTCAAATAAAATCTAAACATATTCAAGATCAACTTTTCGACAAAAACACTTCTTACTTTCACTCGGATATAGCCACTATTTTTCTTAAAAGATTTAAATTATGCTTTTCTATTCAATTCTCAGTGTTTCATCTAAATATTCGTAGTATTACTAAAAACTTTGAAGATCTCAAAATCCTACTACTTAATCTAAGCTTTAACTTTAGCTTAATTTGTTTAACGGAAAGCTGGATTTTAGATACATCATTTTATTAAAATTCTAATCTTATTTTGCCCAATTACAAAGCCATTAGCTTTAAACGTAAATCTTTGAAAACAGGTGGAGGTATATGTATCTATGTGCTTAAAGAATTTACTTATAAAATTAGATATGACCTGTCGTTTTCTGAGCCGGATTTTCAATGTTTCACTTTAGAAATTTATGACAAACCACCAAAAAATATTATCGCAACAACTTCATACCGACCACCAAACGGTCATTTAAGTGATTTTTAAAGTTTAAACAACTTTAAAAATCACTCAAATGACTATTTTGAAATTGCATACAAAAAAAAGAAAGATTTTTCATTTGTTTTCATTTGTTGGAGATTTAACTTAGACTTTCTCAAATATGGTGAAAATATTAAAACACAACAATTTTACAATCGCTTTAATGAGTTTGGAATGGTGCCTATAATAAAGAAACCAACAAGAATCACGCAAAACCGTTACTCTGCAATCGACAATATTTTTGCAAACACTCTTTTCCATTCCACACTTAAATCACGCATTATTCGATGTGACATAAGTGACCATTTTCCAGTCTTTGCAATTTTCAAAAAACCAAAAAATATACTAAAGAAAAACTCATTCTTAAAAAAAAGAATCTTTACCACCCAAGCAAAAAATATGTTTAAACTAGAGTTGTCTTCTATAAATTGGAACATTGTATTTCTCGAGAAATGCGCTAACAAAAGCTACAACCTATTTCTAAATAAATTTCTTAAATTGTACGACAAGCATTTTCCTAACAAAACTAACCAAATTAAAACTAAAATACTTCTAAATCCTTGGTTCTCAAAAAACCTTTTAAAGTGTTCGAAGCGAAAACAAAAGCTATATATATGTTTTATTAAATCAAAGAAAGATCGCGACAAGCGTAATTACTTAAACCACGTCTATATGAAAGAACCAAAAAAATAGCCCGAACCACATATTTCAAAAACAAGCTATTGAGCCTAAAAGGTTACGGAAAAAAAACATGGGATGCAAATAAAGAGATTTTCGGTAAACAAAAAATTCACAATAAAGTCTTGCCGAGCGTGATTACCGTTGACGACACTCAGATCTCTGATGGTAAATCGGTAGCAACAAAATTTAATGAGTTTTTTGTAAACATAGGCCCAAACATAGCCAGTAAAGTTAAACACACTCCTGTTCGTTTCTCGAACTATCTATCAAAGTCTGATAAAAACTTAGAATTTAAAAAACTCACTAGTAAAGGACTTTAGGATTCGATGAAAAAACTCAATACTAATAAAGCAACAGGTTATGATTTTATTTCAGCAAGCATAATCAAAGATTGCTATGGATTTATTAAAGATGTTTTATTAGATGTTTTTGACAAATTGCTCAATACAGGTGTTTTTCCAGATAAACCTAAAATTGCAATTAATACACCCATTTTTAAAACAGGAGATGAAAGTCTGGTTTCAAAGTATCGACCTATTTCAGTGTTACCAGTTTTTTTCTAAAATCCTCGAGCATATCATGTATAATAGGCTATTTTCCTTTTTGGACGAAAACAATCTTCTCTATTGTAACCAATATGGTTTTCGATCAAATTACTCTACGGAGCATTCATTTATGCAACTAGTTGAAGTTATCAGTGGAGCATCTTCTCATAACAATTCATAATAATATACTTTAGGTATATTTCTAGATTTGTCAAAAGCGTTCGATACCGTTAACCATCAAACTTTTCTAGATAAAATAAAATATTATGGAATATGCCATACATACCATAAATGGTTTACCAGTTACTTAACTGATAGAATACAGTTTATATCTCTAAATGACGGTTTTCAGACAAACAAACTTAAAATATTATGTGGGGTTCCATAGGGCTCCATCTTAGGTTCTCTACTATTTCTAATATACGTCAACGATCTATATAAAGCATCAAATACTATGTCTACCATCATGTTTGCAGATGACACCACTTAGTTTCATTCTCACAATAACATTATTTCTCTATTTCAAGTTGCAAACAATGAACTAGAACAAATATCAATCTGGCTTAACGCGAACAGCCAATCTTTAAACACTGTTAAAAATAAGTTTTTCTTATTCCATTCTAAACGAAAGTTTCAATATATTCCTAAAGCCTTATCAATGCTATATATAAATAACATGGAAATTGAGCGCTCTTTCACAAATAAATTACTTGGTGTCTTAATAGATGAAAACTTATCCTGGAGAGATCATATTAAATATATTAGCAATAAAATCTCTAGAAATGTTGGTATTTTATAAAAAACCCGTTAAATCTTAGACAAATCTACCCTAACTCAGCTATATTTTGCATTCGTACATAGTTATTTATTGTATGGCAACATTGTTTGGGTTAGTACAAACAAATCTAAACTCAAATGTCTCCTCAAACAACAAAATCATGCAGCACGCATTATTTATTTTCAAAATCGCTTCACAAACGCTGAACCTCTTCTAAGAAGTATGAGGGCACTTGATATTTATGAAATAAATGTATTTAAAATCACACAATTTATGCTCCAACACCAGTTTAAAAAAACTCCGAAAGTTTTCGAAAATATTTTTCCTAAAATATCAAACCGATACAACACTCGATCAACCGGAAATTATAAAAAACCTTTCTCTATCTAAAAATTTACGAGCTTTGCCCTTTCCTATCGTGGCCCAATGCTATGAAATCATTTTACAAGCATAAGTTGTTAACTGAAAGAAGCCAATACTTCTCAAAAATACAAAAAGAACATAATTAAACTAATTGTCAATCAAGATTCCTTACTTGATTTTTTGTAACAATAAACTTTTACTTTCTTTTTTATTATCAAAGGTTACCGATGATAAGATTTTATCTTCTTCAGGTTCTCCAGTCTTGATATATGATAAAGTACTATGTATGATAAAGTGTATTTTGTATTTAATATTTTTAAATATTTTATATGTCGGAAATCATCTTTAATTGTAAATAGTTGGTTGGCAAAAATAAATAGAATAAAAAATAAAAAAATATATACATATATATATATATATATATATATATCCTTTTCTTTTTTTTTTTTTTTTTTTTTTTATCGACCTAACAAAAAAAAATTAAAAAAAAAAAAAAAGAAATAGGAGGATAAAATATAAAAAATATCTTTTTTATTTTAAAAAATTTTTTATTTATTCTTTTTTTCTTTCTTTATTTATTTAATAATAAAATTTTTAAGAAAAGTTGATTATTATTTAAAAGATTTTGAATTATCTCAAACGGTTTTATAAAAGCTATGCTATGTATAGCACATATTACGGGGGTTAGTGATAAGACAACTATAGTCTTCATTTTCCTCCCGTCATGTAAATTTTTATTTATTTACTTAGTTATTTTTATTATTGTCTAGCTGCAATATATATATATATATATATATATATATATATATATATATATATATATATATATATATATATATATATATATATATATAGTAAAGAATATTTTCGATGCAAAAACCTTTGGTAAGATATAAATATATTCAAATGCAAACAAGTTTAAGGCTAGTTCTAGTAAAGTATCGCAGTTCTATCAATAAAGAAACAACCCTAAAAATTTGAAGTTAATTGTATACCTGGTTAAAAAATATGAATGATTTGATGTTCGCAGTCAGACAAAAAAATACAATTGAGAAATCAAGCTTCAAAGTTTAAAAACATTATATTAATAAAAGTTTCATACACTCATTTTAACTAACAACACTATCAGATTTTCAACTCTTAAGTAGATTTAAGAAGGGGGGGGGGGCAGTAGTTCAAATAGTTGTAGGTCAATTTTGTCAAAAGGACTTACACTTAATATACGGATAACAAATTAGGTCTTTTCTATCCCTTTTATTTTGTTTTATATTTTAATTTGTAATTGTTTTTTTCTAAAAACTATCTTCAAAATTATTTATTTGAAAAATTATTTTGGTTTGCTGTTGTTTTACGTAAGGGTCGTATTGTAAAACGAGTTCAATTTATAATAATTAATAAGTATATACAAATATACGATAAACAGAAAAAGGGATCTTCTACTACTATCTGTGATCGTAGATCACAGATAGTAGTAGAAGAGTTGCTCAAGTCCGTTGATTTTTGATAGACTCCAAGTGAGCGAGCCTTTGATAAGCACGCTATTTATATATATTTTCAAGGGGGACATTAATTGTTTTATACAAGCAGCCAATTCATTCAATTTACGTTTATGACGATTTGATTACCGTAACAGTGGCAAATGCCCCTGCTGTAGTAATTATACATACCCAAAAATAAAACAACTATTTAAAATTTAGTTCTTAGATAAATATATCAATAAAAGGTTGATTGCTACGGGTGTAACTAAGCAAATTTCTAAACTTATAATCAATAAAACTAATTTTTTAACTCTTTTTTGTTATTAAAACCATATTATGTTATATATGATTGAAAAGCCATTTAAATTTTATAAAAGGTTAGCTAATAAAACTGATTTTTTTAATGGAGTTTGCTCAGTTTTTACCATATAACCATCTTAAATTGGCAAAAGTAATTCTTATAAATAAATGAAATGACCATTTGGGCATAACCAACTATAGACCTTATCAATTTGTTCTGTTTTTTAAAAACATTTCGAATGTGTAATTCTTATAAATAAATGAAATGACCATTTGGGCATAACCAACTATAGACCTTATCAATTTGTTCTGTTTTTTAAAAACATTTCGAATGTGTAATTCTTATAAATAAATGAAATGACCATTTGGGCATAACCAACTATAGACCTTATCAATTTGTTCTGTTTTTTAAAAACATTTCGAATGTGTAATTTATAATAGAACCTATATTCACTTCACTAAAAACAAATTATTTTGCACACACCAGTTTGGATTTCAAAACATTCTCTTAACTGAACATGCAATCATTAAATTAATTGATCAAACAACTAATGGTTTTAAACAAAATAAATTTACCTTAGAAGTTTAAGTTACCTTAAAAGTTATCTTACCAATAGAAAGCAATATGAATGTAATATAGAATCTGGAGTATTAAATTTTTATGTGGAGTTCCCCAAGGACCTATCCTTGGTCAACTCTTGTTTTTAATTTATATAAATGATTTTTGCAAGGCGTCTTTAAAACGGAGTTCAGTCTTGTTTGCTGATAATACAAATCTATTTCTTGCTAACAATGGTATTAATATATTATATGCAGACATGAATACTGAACTAAATAAAGTAAATAATTGGTTTGGAGCTAACAAACTCTCGCTTAACTCAGAGAAAACAAACTACACGTTATTCCATATAAAAACACAAGAAGAAAGCCTTCCTAGTTAATTAGTTAAAAAACGAGCCATTAAAAGATTCTTTTGAATTTTTGTTGATGAGAATTTATCCTGGTTTCCTCAAATAAGATATATTCAAACTAAGATCACTAATATCATTAGTATAATGAATCGAGCTCGATCGTATATTAAAGTCTCAAACTAATATAGTTTGGAATAATTTATTGCATTATCAGTAATGCAAATATATCATGGACACGTACTAAACCATCAAAACTAAAAAAAATTGTAGCTTACAAAAACATGCGTGCAGAATCATTTACTCTAAAAAAAGTATGAACACGCTAAACCTATAATGAATGATACGAAAATGATAGATATTTTTGAAATAAATATCTATCAGCATTTAACTTTTATGTATCGATTTAACAATAATCTCTCTCCTGAAAATCTTAACACAATGTTTGAAATAAATAGAAATGAAAACTATTATTTAAGAAAATTTTTTATCTTAATTTGATTTACTGATCAGCACAGCAGTTTTATGTCCGTTAGGGTTATTAATAAAATATCTATATTCTTTTGAAAGTATATATAAGGGCTCTGCGAAAAGATTGCAATGACATATTGTTATTTTCATCTTATTTGAGCCCCAGTCTGTTCAATTCTATATTTAATAAAGGTCACTGTAATAAGAAAAGTTTACATTTTATATTGTATATACAAAAACGGTGCTTGTCGACAAGAATTTACTGTCTTCTTTGTTCTACAGATATATTTTTTCATCCTTGTATATATGTATGTTGATTATTTTTGCTAAACACCAAAATAAATGAAATACGAAAAAAATAAAATGGTAGTGCGATTATAAAAAAACTTTTCCTAATAATTGGAAAACCCCTCATATAAATTGTATTAAAAGTATACGTAAAGTTGATGGAACAACAGATTGACTGTTCCAAAATGTTTCCCACAAATCTAATACCGCATGAATCGATATAGGATGAGGCATATCTGTTATATAAAAATGCAAGATGGAACACTTTCTGAAAAAAATCTTACAATAAATATGACAATTTTTTAGTTTTAAATTAAAATAAATTAAAAACTTATTTTCTAACTAGTCTAACATTAAACTATTTCACTTTATAAACTATTATAAATATGAAATTATTAAACCTTAAGTTTTTGGTTAAGCAACCTATAATAACTTTGACAAATTTTTCACTCTCTGTGTTTTATTGCAGGGATGACGCAGACCTTTTCTTGTTTCTTTGAAGCAGTACATACGGGTTGGCCTGACTTTCTGGTGGTGTCTTTCCAAATTTCTTTCTATTTCTTTAATAATTTGCAAGAAACTTGTCACTATTTGAGTCTTTTTAAAACAGGATGAAATTTCCCTTGCTTTGTTGGATTACATAACTTTAAATACATGCTGGTGCAGACAAAATAATAGGACAGTATTAGTAATAAGTATATTAACTACTTTTAAGGGAAATCACAACAATAATCTTACTGCAATGCATAGAAACAATGTACTAACATTTATAAGTTGTTTATATAGTATATAAATCTTTATAGATAAAATAAACAACATAGGTGATATGCTTGCATATATAACTTATTATTATCAGTCATTCTAATTATAGTAAGTTGTAATTGTATTTAAAATGAATGTTTAATTATATATACTATTAAGGTTTTTAAATACGGTTTACTTTTTGTTGTTGCTATTTTTACAAAAAAAATCACAAAAACATTTTTATCAAAAAGCCCTGTTCATTCATTTTAACTTTAACAGATTTGAAGTGAAAAAAGTAACACCTTTTAGGCCTACTATGTTAAAAAATTGGGTACAAAAAAAAAAAAAGTTCCTTAAAACTATTTTGGGGTAATAATGCCCCCCCCCCTTCCTCTACCCCTATATAATTTCTGTTCCTTCGGGTCTGAATATCGAACAAAGTTTAAGTTGCTATAAATTCTCAAAAAAATAGTAGACAAAAAAAGTTTTATTTTTTAATTTATGTCTCTAAACATTTTTGGCGAATTTCAGCGATTTCGGTGATGTATGGTGCAAAATCAAAAAACACCCGGTCTTGAGAACAAATAAGTTATTGGGATTTTGAGTTTTAAAAAACATTAACAAAAACTAAACAAAATCATTTTACAAAAATTAAATATTTTTTTCATTTAAGGCTATGGTGTGGAGTTCATGTGTTATAGCTTTAATATCTTCAAAGTATTTAAATGATTCTTTCTGCGTTGAACAGTATAATATTGCTCTATGCTCTTTAAGATATCAATATTCTTGTGATTTGTTCATATTCTATGTTTTATAGATACATTAACCTACTTATATGGGTTTCTATAGTTTTTTAATTGCTAATTTGTATTTTAAAATTAATTTAATTTTAAAAAAATTTTTAGAAAATAGGGCAGTATATGTTTTTATTTTAACAATGAATATGATAAATCATATTTTCCAATAATATTAGAAAATTCTCATAAGTTTTATGTTATTTTTTTTATATAATATACACTGCTTGATTCTAGGGGTTTTAGGTTGAATTTTGAAAGACATGAGATTTATCTTCAGATTCTATTAATATGTACTTGTACGAGCTGGAATGTGTTGAAAATAAAATCGAAAGCGTTCCTTCTTAGCCCCAAATTGATATTTTCTGAAATCCAGAAATTAGCGTTTAAAAAACAATAATAATTATATTATTTAAGCTTATTTTTATTATAAAAATGATAAAAAGCTACATGACATTTCATTTTTTTGTCTTTAAAAGGTGGTTAACTTAACATATAATAATACCTTAAATAGTTTCATTAATAAAGCAATTAAAGCGGTTGATGACTTGTTTAGAAATATTGTAAAAAATTTTACAATTTTTTTTATTTTATTAAAGTTATAACTACTTTTTATAACATTTTAAATTAATAAACATTTATTTTAAAAAACAATAAAAGTAGATAAATATTACATATTAAATGGCTCATCTTTTAAGGAAAAAATTTCATAATGAGTTCAGAGATTTAGTTTTTGTTGCTTTAACAAAACAGACAACTACTCACTTTGCAGCATGACATCATGGGTGACACTATTTCGAAACTATGTACACAAAGGATTCAGTTTTGATATAAATGCATTTCCTACTAGACTTTGTTGCCATTGAAAAAATACATTCTATGCCAAAAAGATTAACTTATTTTGTAAATATTTTATTATATTTATTAAAATTTTTCTAAAATATTTCACTAAAAATACAAACAATCTTGTTCACAGCAAGAAAAGCCTGTAAAAATGATAGAAGAGGTTTGGAAAAGTGGAGGAGAGTTACTTATTAAGGAAGGAAGGGTTGCTCCTACTGAGGATCAATGCTAATGTCCAACTTGATGTATGGAATCAGACAAAAGTAGCAACAATATTTTTAACTTAAGAGATTATATCATTGAGTCAAATGAAAAACTTTGCAATGAAAGATTAAACTCATTCTGCACAGATTGTTTTCAACTAGTTAGAAAGGGCATTAGGCACCCATGCACGAGAACATCAGCTGTTCAAAAAACTAAGAATCTTATTCTTTCCAAGGATGAAAAGGTGTCAAAGCAATTAACCTCAACTGTTTTAAAGTTTTTTGGTTAAGAATGAAAATTCTTTACAATTATCCACTGGTAGATTTTTATTTCTTTTCTTATTTATTTATAAATACTTTCTGCAATATTTTATTCTAATTTTAGGAGGATCACTCCTACATATAGTACTAAAACCAAAGCTTCAAAAAAATAAAGTACTAATACAATATTTGATATCAAGAAAAATCATGATCTGTCTGAAAATGTTGCTTGTGATATTCTTAGAGATTTACGAAAAGATTGTTTAGATGTCTAAAAATTTTAAACAACAGTACATTAATTTTTTTCTTTTTCAAAAAATCTACAATATTTAATATACCTCACATTGTTTACAGTATGGTATTTCACAACTAGGTGTTGAAAAGAATTCAATTGATACGGTTATGAAGCGGTCTTATGCTCTAGATAAGTTATACAGTTACAAAAAAAACTGAAGGTTTAGTAACTTAACCTACTTTATATTACGCAAATAAAAGAAATACAATTAGAACTATTGTTCAATTGTGATTAATTTTCGGATTATAATAAATACTTTCGATGAAACAAAGTAAGAGGAGCAAAATAGAAACGAGAAAGACTCAGGAGTGAACAAGGTGATAATTCTGGCTTTTGCACGTAAGGTCAAGGAGAATAAGAATAATCTTGGAATGTTTACTAAATTAATTAATCTAAATCAACTCAAATTTTATGTGGCTGCTGATCTAAAGCTTATATACGTACTTCTTGGCGTATCAGTAAGAGAATTTGCTTTATTTTATTAATTTTTACAAGTAGCTTATAAAACATTAAATCGCAGAATAATAAAATCGTTTACTATAGCGTCATGGTGAAAAACATGCTTGTTGTTATTGTAATGGTACAATAAGCTCATCAGGTGACTTGAGAACTTTTGTCTTCTTAAGTTCAGATTACTATTTGTGCCAAGATGTAGGATATCCTTATAAGACTAACGGGTGATGCGGAAGTTATCGGACAAAATAAAAACCTCAATAACTTATTAATAAATAAAAAAAAAAACTACTATTATATTTTTTTTTAATAAAACATTTATCTTTTAATAAAAATATATTATTTTTTATATGAAAAGACACCACCATCTGCAATTGATCTCAATTTTGCTCTGACGCCTTTCATATGCGACTGTAAAAAGTTTAAATCAATTTCTTGTAGTTTTAGTTTAATGCGATTAATCAAAACTTGGTCTGTTGAAGCTTGCCAATCTCCCTCGTAACCTTCTGTGCCAAACATCCCCAAAAATTTTCAATTGGTCGTGCTTGAGGCACATTTGGGGGGTTGGATTCTTTATCAACGTAATAGACATATTGGTCCATCCAATTTAGAGAATCTTTAGAATAATGAGAACTTGCTAAATTTGGCCAAAATAAATAGTTAAAGTTTCCATGATACTTGTGAATAAATGGAAGAAGTCGTTTATCTAAACATTCATTAATATAGATTGATAAATTGATTGCTACAGCCTTGGAAGTGCGAAACAATGGCTCGGACATACCACGGTCAGATATGGCTATCCACATTAATAATTTTTTTGGAAATTTCTCTTTTCCTATAAAACGAACACTTTCTGGGCATGTCTTTTTGTTGTTTGTGTAGTATCCAGAATTTCCAGGCATGTTGTCCCCTGCAAAACAAAAGTATTTTTTGTCATCAATGACTAGAAGCGATTTTGTGTTATAGAGTTAGTTAACTAGTTTCCCGCTCCCTTTCTTTGCCTTTATTTGTGTTCTATAGTGTATTTTGGAGTCTTTTCACGTTTTCTATATTTAATATTCACTTTTTTAATTGACGACCAATTGTCGATTGATTTACACCGAATTTAATATCTATTTTTTTCTGACTGACCCCTTTTCGATTGTTGACAAGTCTCATTAATTCGGCTTTTTTTTCTCTAGTCCAGGATGTCGGACGACCAGGGTGCTTTCTTTTAGAAAACGATTGAACAATTTCAAGTCTTTTTAGGTTATCATATATTGTACTTCGAGCAAATCCTTCCTTTTCAAAATGAATTATGACTTTTTTATATTAGGTTTATTTACAAAAAACATTTTTAGTCGCTTTCGAAAAGATTCTCGTTCAGCTGCATTTAACCTCATTTTACCACAAAAACTGATTATTATGCTCAAATAATAATCAGTTTTTGTTATAAAATCAAAGATAAACTACAAAAACTAATTATTATGCTCAAATAATGAAATTCGGATTTGTCCGATAATTTCCGCCTCACCCGTTAAGCAATTATTCAATAATGTTATTAACCCATGTTTGCTTGAGGACGATCCTAGAAATTTAATTCTTGATACCATCCCTCCTCCGGAACTTCACATATATGAGCATTTTGTAACAAAAATTTCTGACATTGTTTTACTTAATGAGCGCCTGAAATCCTTTTTGGATAAAAATACTGTAATGTGGCATTGTTATTATGGTGGCGGATTGGATGGACCCAACTGTGGTAAAGTTTTCAAATTATTATATGAAATATAGTGGGTAACACCAATTTACCAATTTACTTATACCACTGCGTTTAAACCCGGAAGATAATTAGAAAAGATATATATATATATATTTATATACATAAATATATATATATATATATATATATATATATATATATATATATATATATATATATATATATATATATATATATATATATATATATATATATTCTAATCATATACTTAAAATTTTTCAGATGCAAAATGTTGTTTTGGCATGATGCTGAAACCTTCATACAATAAAGATATCTTGAAGTTTATTGAATCTGCTGAATATTTAGAATATTATTGTAAAGATGTGTTCGACAAAACATTGTCACTTGGTTGGAAGTTCCATATTAGTAAATACTACCTTGTGGGTTTTCTCAATAGGAGTCAGAAAGCTCTTAGACTTTCTTCAGAGCAAACATGCGAGGCTGTACATAAAAATTTAACAAAAACATTGAAGCGCTATGCTGTCGTAGAGACTCACAAAAACCATGAATTGAAGCTTTAAAAAGTTGCTTCCACCTTTAGCTCTATGAGAATTTAAACTAATTAAATTCAAATTGTTTAACTTATATATCATCTTATTGTTTAATTAAAAAAAAAAGAAGATTTTTGCTTTGAAACCTGTAACGTATATAACGGACCCAAAAATACTAATTCAAGTTGGACGTAAGCTGTAAAGTCATTAAAGGTATAATTATATATTAAATTACCACATTTTGAAGACAAATATAATGGATGGTCATGAGGGTTTCTATAATTTTTTTAATGAGAGATAGCTAAAATAATGCAAATGATGTTGTTTTTTAAGCACTACTTAATGGATTTCCGAAAAAATCAATTTTGGACTAAGAAGGCACGCTTTCGATTTTATTTTTAATACATTCCAGCTTGTACATATACATATCAATAGAACCTGAAGATAAACCTCATGTCTTTTTAAATTCAACCTAAAACCATTAGAATCAAGCAGTGTATACAATAAAATATATAATTTATTATTATTTATTGCTGTAAAATATAAAAGTTTACAGAACAAGGTGCTTTATGCCAAAATATTTTGAATAAATTCATTATAGACAAGCTCATAAAAAAGTGATGAACGCTTGCAAAGATGTTTATCGTTCTATATTCGGATTAACGGATATTGCTATATATCCTTATCCTATGGAAAATGATGAGATGTTGATGTTGAGCACAATGATATGCTCGTATCAAAGAGCGTTTAAATGTATCTGCTTTAAACGGTATGCTTTCAATTTGAGAATTATGCTTATTTATTGACAAATTTAATATATTTCTTTTTTCCTTTTTTTTTTTCTTTTCACATATGTCTTAAAGTATATTATAAATATATTTGCAAATATTATTTAAATATTTTTGCAATATTAGTTTAGTAAATAATTTTTTTAAATAATATTTATTTGTATTATGGTGTTTACAGTTATACTTATATGGTATAAATAATAATATAATTAAATGTTATGTTTAAGTATGTAGAAGCGTTAATCTGGTATGAATTACTTTGAGTTATTTTGATATGAACTATGCTGACTTAATACATACCATATCAACGTTCATACCATATCAACATTCATACCATAATCATTCATCCCATATCAACCATATTTATTAATACCATATCAACCATATTTATTCATACCATATAAACCATATTTATTAATACCATTTCAACATTCTATACATCACTCTAATATTAACCTATAATCTTACACAAACCGATAAATTTAAATAATCATTTCATGATTAATGCTAAAAGTGTCCTGCTAAAACTAGCTTAACTGTTTGTAGTTATTGTAAATTGTTGTACATCATTTACGTATCAGGAATAATTATTTTCAAACTTATTTTTTTTAGCAATGAAGTTTACTTCCCCCTAATAAATATATCTAACTAACTTAAAGTTTTTTTTTTTTTAATTTAGTTAAGTTGAGAAGAGGATTGCTAAAGAGGAAGCGGTTGTTGAAGGAATATAGTTGCGAACTAAGGGGAGAAGGGATCCTTAGTCAGTGCTTGCGTACGTTATGCCTTCTAATATTAATTGTTTATAATATTGATTTTACTTAAAATCTGTCATCTTTGTTTTAGTATGTTAAAAGAATTTTTCAATGTTTAATCTCTAATTGATTTTAATGTTGTTTATATTTGGTTCGGTTATTATTTTAGCAAAGTTTTAGTAAAATTCAGCAAACTAAATAAAGTTATTAAATTTAATTGATCAAAAATTTTTAAATTCCATATGTTTCGCTTCGTTAATCGTACTTTGATCAATTTTTTCTTTAAAAAAAGGTGTAAAAAGATCACAAAAGTAAGACATTTTGTGATCTTTTTTTTTTTGCGGATTCGGAAATACTCAACTTTTGCAAAATTGAACTCGCTTTATTTAAAATTGAACTCGTTTAATTTTAAAAACGGATAAAACTGTTAAGAACATACGGTCAAATCTCATGTTTAAAATACGAAGGGTTGACGTCTTTTTTTGCAAATAACTTTCACTAAAACTTTTCGTAGTCATTTATTTTGTTTACCTAAATAGAGTTAACTTTCATAAAATTCAACACCCAGAAAAATTCACACTGCATCAAACAACTTAAACTAAACTTGTGCTCATTCGTCGTCTGAAAAATAATTCAACTACAGACATTATTTTTTCCCAACTAATTAACCCTTTTTTTCAACACTCTATTATGTTTGATATATAGAAAATGTCCCGTGGTCTGAAGTTGAATTTTAAAAACTTAACACGAAACAAAAAGAAGGTGCAAAGAGCACTTTTGAAGAGTAAATTTTCCTCAACATCGAAAAAACTCTGAAACTTGGAATAAAGTGCTGGACTCTGAAACTTGGAATAAAGTGCTGGACTCTGAAACTTGGAATAAAGTGCTGGACTCTGAAACTTGGAATAAAGTGCTGGACTCTGAAACTTTGAATAAAGTGGAATGCTAAAGAAAAAAGAGGCATTTTTAATCAAATTCTTGAAGAAAGAATTATAAAGTGAAAATCACTGGAAAGAACTTTCTAATCATTTTTCATCTTGTAAACATTTTTATATTAGGTGTTTAATGAATTTAAATGATAATAATAATAATAATAATAATAATAATAATAATAATAATACGAATAATAATAATACTAATAATAATAATACGAATAATAATAATACTAATAATAATAATAATAATAATAATAATAATAACAATAATAAAAATAATAATAACAAAAATAATAATAGTAATAATAACAACAATATTATTAAAGGTTTAGTTTATTTTGTGGTTTAAAAATGTATACAATGTCTAAAAAATGACTGAAGCATGCAGAAGACATTATGTAGCTTAATAATTAAGTCCCATTATAAAAAGTGCATTTTAAAAACCGGCATCTTAAAATAATTTGCAAAAATGATAATTGTAAGAAGCTAAGAAATAATATTGTAAATTTACAAGTTGTAAAACATATAAATGTAATATTAACAAATACTTTAACAAAATAAACAATAAAATAACAGAAACATATAATATAATTTTAGGCCCGTAAGAATAAAAATTATATTGGAGGGGAAGGGGGACAGGGAGGGGGAGGAGGAGAGGGGAGGGGGAGGGAAGAGGTGCAATGCTGGATTAAAGGACCCCGAAATAGTTTTAATGACCTTTTTTTTGTCATTTTTCATTCAATTTTTATCAAAATTATTTATTTGTAAAAATATTCGGGGGAGGGGGGGCAGATGCCTCTGCTGACTCCCTGGTTGATATAATAAATTTATGATCTAATATGATATAAATAAATTTATATGACAAACAAAATAAATAGTAAGTCAAATAATTGAAAAACATTTTTTTTTCCTATACCATTGCGATTTTCACGTTAAATATTATTAACGTTTTTAAATTTTTTTTTTTAAACGCAAACTTCCCTATTCTTGAAATAATCTATAACGCCAAGGACAAATCACGTCCTTGGAAAACTAAAGAACTTAAATAATCATCAAAAGTGAAACAAAAACTATAATTAAAATTTAAAATATTAATCAGTCGATCATAAAAATAACTACTTAACTTACAAAAATAACTTCTACAAACAATGCAAAAGTGTAAAAAGAAATTACTCCGACTTGTTTGTTAAAACTCCGACTTGTTTACAAAGCACAAATATAACTCAAAGCGTATTTGGCAATTATGGAAAAAATAAAAAAAGTATAAGAATAGTACCAAATGCAATCAGAATTAAAAAGAAATTTTTAATGACCTTAATAAAATTGCTTTGGAGTTTAATAAATTTTTTTCTTCAATTGGAACGAGCTTATCAAATAAAATTCCTTATTTTAATGACAAAACAATTGATGAGTTTATATCAAAACCTAATTCAAATTTAAAACATTCAAACCTAACATACAACGAATTTAAAGCAGCGTTGAAGTTATTAAGACAAAAAAAAGCGATTGGGGTTGATTGCATCAATAGCAATGTTGAACTTTGAATTTTGACGTTTTGAAAGATCTACTCTTTAAAATTAGTAAGGCATCCATTGCTCTAGATTCCTTTCCAGATTCTCTGAAAGTAGCAAAAATAAATCCGTATTTTTAATCAGATGACCATTAAACCATTAACAATTATTTTTGTTCTATTTCAATTCTTCCCGTTTCCTATAAAATATTACAAAGGAAAATCTCGACCAGAGTCTTCAACTATTTTGTTGATACGAAACTTTTATATATTATTCAATTTGGCTTCCGGAGAAACTGTTCTGATAAACATGCCATGCTTCAACTAAAACGTGGCATTTCTGATTCTTTCCAAATGTCTTTTTAAACAATAGGATTTTTAACTCTGTTTGGAAAAGTATTTTTAAGTGTTTGTAAAGACTGATTGATTGAACCATGTTACTACAGAGGTAGCGAGTTTTTTATTTGTAATAAATTTTCTGCTATAAATTGACTTTTTATAAATGAAATAATATTCTGGCTGCCTCTGAAGTAATGCAATATAAATTCAATTCAACTGTTGTGGGTTTTATAAAAAACCCGTTAGTTAATAGGTATAAAAAACAAAAGCGGAGCGGATATTCGCTCCACGTTTTTAAGTTAAATAACTTCCAGGTTAAGCGTGGTTTAATGCTTTAAAACGGTTACTTTTAATCCAAGCACGAGCGGCTATTTCCTGAGATCAGCTCCCTCGTTTGATTGGATGAAAAACTCGACGTTACGCTTTTTCCGACAAAGATTTCTCGTTGGCCGGAATTTTATATGCTTTGCAATAAGCACGTGTTTGCTGTAAACGCACATACTTTTACTGAAGTAACTTGATCTGCATATACGTTAATTGAAGTAACGTCATCTGCATTTACTTTTATTGAAGTGAAGTCTTAATATAATTTAATAATAAAGTTTTAAACAGCATTATAATAATCTGCATCGATATCAGATAGAAAGTAAAAAGAAACATCAATTTTAAAATGTCCTACGGTGAAATTTATACATCACTAAGACGTTGAAACAACGTCGTTTTGTTCAACGTTACTTTATCAACGGTAAATCAACGTGGAAGCGACGTTGAAAATTCAGACGTTGAAACTTCAACCTTGCTTTGACGTTGACAAGACGTCGTTTGCTTGTTGGGTCATTATGGAAAGTTAGCGACGGTGAAGGATAACCTCAGCAGATGCTAGCGTAATTAAAGTTCTTATGTTTATAAAACGTAAGCCTAACAAAATATTGTTGAAAACAGAATTTTAAGTTTACCTTGAGAAAAAAACAGCATAAAGTCTCGCGTTTTACACACACACTGCATTTCAAAAGTTTGGAGAATAACTAAATATAGTCAACTGACTCCTAATTTTTTGTTTTTATTTATAAAAAAACAATAAATAGAAATTACTTAGTTTTACTACTAGAACTCACTGCTTCTAGTCATTCACATAAAGCCAAGACAAACAATTTCCTATTAAATATTTGTAAATATAGCAAAATGTTACATTTGCTTATAACACAGTTTGTTTTTTTTCTTTAATGGTCTTAATAGGTTTGTACTTTTAAACATAATACACTGCTCATTTTTAGAGGTTTTAAGTTGAAGTTATTTTTACTTCAGATTTTTTTTAACCACTTATTCGAGCAGGTTGACATGAAATAAAAGCCGTTGAAAACGGATAAAAAACCACATCTTTTTTCATTTTTTGACCATTTTTCTAAATATTTAAAACCTTCAAAAAATGAGGGGATCCTAAACTTTATGTGGCTTTATCTTTTGAGCGTCAAAAAATACTTTGATAAAATTTAAAACCTAATTCAATTTATGTTTGAATTCAAGATAAATAATGTTTTTTTTTCAAAAATTAGTTTACCTCAACCAGGGGGATGCAGGGGTCATTTTTCAAGGGTATTTCTGCCCCTGTGATCCGACTGCCGTAATTTTTAGCAAAAAAAATTATCGTTTTAATGCATATTAACAAAATCTTTGTTGCAATTATCGTCTTGTCAAAAATCTATTAGAAATGCAACAAATTTTCCATTTCAACTGACACACACAAAACAAGAATAAATCTTCGATAACAAGATCAGACAAATGAAATGCCACAAACAGTATTTTAAAAATTATAAAATGTTACAAAAATGAAGTAGGTATTTTTCCAATCTAAATATATTATTAAAAAATCTTCTTACAACCTCGTTAAATTGTATTTAACAACTATAGCTCTTAGCTTTTCACCGTGGTGGACGTTTTTCTCAGATACAAGAACCTTTTCAGTGTCTTGTTTAAGTTTTTATGCACTGCTTCAGATGTTTCTTCTGATGTAATACCGAGCGGGATTTTCTGCCTGTCGAGATACTCCTTAAGATGGAACCTGATTATGTGAAACTTCCATCTAAGTGAAATCTTTATTGCGAATACATCATGGACATATACTTTTAAGTGAAGCATGGACTCCACAAACTTGTCTATTTTTTCTTTTAAGGATATATTGAGTTTCATCGCAAAACAGCATTTAGCTGCTAAATCAAATAAAATTTAAGCAAATATTATCTTGCTGAAAATAATAGCATCAACATATTTGTGTCTCCTAATTTTATTTAGACTGGTAGGTCAATAGTCCCATATCTGTACTAATTGAATTAAAAACGTTCCGAGAAGTGTTAAAAAAATTTAAAAAGCAATAAGGCACCTTCTTTAACCTTCCTCAGGGTTTCAATACATTCCAAATATTCAATTGAAGAATAAAGTGTCATTTCGTCCAATGATCTTAAAACTTTGGCACAGTTAGGTCCTTCAATACCACCCCGATTATAGCCTTGCCTGATAACCGTTTTTTTTTCTAGAAACTACTTCAGATTTTTATCAATGAAGATGAGATCAATAATTTTACTAACATGGTGTTCATAAATATGATATTCAGGTGGCGGAATTGTGTTAATAATTTCGTCAGTCTATTTCTCATCAAAAAGATATGGATAAGTTAGATTTTTATAATATTGTGTCTGTAAACGAGGTTTGTTATCAAATTGGTATTTTTTGAATTTATCTGCTAGTGATCCGAAAGTCCTTTGAACTCCTTTTTCATCCATCGGCCGGTCGCAATAGCAACACGAGTATTTTCCAACGTGACCCTTGATTATAGAAAATAACTTTATAGGTATTGCTTACTTAAAATATAAAATATAAATGAAATAAGATAATCCAGCACTGCACCCCGTCCCCCTTTCTCCTTCCTACCTGCCACCCCGTCCTTCTTAACATAATTTTTGTTCCTTCGGGCCTGATACTATATTATATGTTTCTGTTATTTTATTGTTTGTTTTGTTAAACTATTTGTTAGTTTCATTTTTATATGTTTTACAACTTGTAAATTTACAATAATAATTTAAATAATATAAGAGTCTAAAACTATTTGGTTGATACGAAACTTTTATATATTAATAAATTTGGCTTCCAGAACAACTATTATACCGAACACGCCATACTTCAAAGACAACTTTAAACAAATTTCTATTGAAAAGATTAGTCCCAGTATTTTTTACTAATTTTTTTTTTTTTTTTTTTTTGCCGTTAAATAATACATACAGTTTCGAAGCACATAAATAAAAATAAATATTGGCAGGGCAAGAAGAAGACTAATTTAGCCTTATCACCGAGCCCTATTCTCACGTATTTACAAAAACCGTAATATTTAAATATCTATAGTTAACAAACTATTTATAAAAAAAATAAATAAAAGTAAAAAAGTAAAATAGATAACAATTCCTTATCATTTAAAGAAAAACTTAAAGAATAAAACTTTAAGGAAAGAGTAAGATCATTTTTTTAGAATAAGAAAAAATAAATAAGATATTATCATTTATTTAAGAATTAAAAATTTAAAGTAAGATTTAAAAATAAAAACTAAATAAATTAATATACACCATAGAAATAACAAAAATAAATTAGTCAACTTCATAGAAATAACGTAAATAAATTAGCAAACGTCATAGAGGTAATACCATAATTAAGATAATAAAAAAAAAAAAAATGTTGATACACTCAGTGACATAATTTTGTATTAATTATTTTATTTATTTGAGTTTTAATAAAAAAAAACATTTAAAATCGGATATATTAAAATCCATAAGTAAGAATGCTTGTTTTGATTCATTTTTAAACAGATCTATACTAGTTTTATGTGTATTTACAATTTTGGGAAACATTTTCCACAAGTAGAGTTTACGATAAAGAACTGAATATGAAGTTAGTTTTGAATTATATTTTGGGACAACAAAGTTGTTACTTGAAAATTTTGTTGGATATTTATGAACTATTTTGTAAAAATAGGATTGAAATATTTTAGGAGATAATCCTAAATTTGTTTTATACATGAACATTTAAACTTGGTGTAAGTTGATTTTATATATATTTAATGCTCCAAGTATACGCAGAAGAGGCTCACAA
The DNA here is from genome assembly GCF_038396675.1 of Hydra vulgaris. Lineage (NCBI taxonomy): Eukaryota > Metazoa > Cnidaria > Hydrozoa > Anthoathecata > Hydridae > Hydra > Hydra vulgaris. The sequence continues at coordinate 57,361,267 of NC_088934.1, forward strand.
GGTAGTGTTCTATTAGCTCCAAAAATTATTCTGGACGCGTGTTTTTGTTTACAGTACAATTTTTTTAATTATGTATGGTTTGTACTTGCCAATGCAATATTGCAGTAAGTTAAATAACAATGAATAAAAGAGAAATATAAACTTTTCAAAGAACTACTGCTTAAAAATGGTTTAGCCCTATATATCATTGCTACATTTTTTGATATTTTATTTTCAATACTTTTTATATGTAAACTCCAACGTAAATGTTCGTCTAAGATTACGCCTAGAAAGTTTACTGAGTTTTCTCTTTTAATGTTAGTGTTATTTATTATTAGATTAGGCAATTTGATGGGAATATTTTTTGATTTGTTAACTTTGTGGAACAAAATAAATTTGGTTTTATCCACATTTAGAGGAAGTTTATTACTTTTGAACCACTCATTAACTTTCAATAATTGTTCGTTTGTTGTTTCAAATAGTGTATTAATATCACTGTGGGAGTAAAAAAGATTGAAGTCATCTGCAAAAAAAATACAATTTAATGGGTCTGTTGCTAAATTTAAATCATTAATATACACTATGAACCACAGTGGTCCTAAAATAGAGCCCTGGGGAACCCCACAAGTTACGGCAGTCGGAAATGTTTGTTTTTGTTCATAAACTATAAATTGTTTTCTATCGGCCAAATAACTTTTACTAATAGCTACGATGATTAAAAATCTATAACTTTATTTATGCGGTAGTAAATAAAATTAATTAAAACAACAACAAAAGTTTATATCACATAATTAAAAAACAGATAAACTTAACGATAAGTTCTTTTTGGAATGGTTTCAAAATATTTGTTAAAAAGCTATTTACGGCTCTTTTATAGATGCTTTAAGTTGAAGTTATTTTTACTTCAGATTTTTTTTAACCACTCTTTTGAGCAGGTTGATATGAAATAAAACCTTTGAGAACGAATGAAAAACAGTATTTTCTATTATTTTTTGACCATTTTTCTAAAAATTTAAAGCCTTCAGAAAATGAGGGGGTCCTAAACTTTATGTGGCTGTATCTTTTGAGCGTCAGAATATAATATGAAAAAATTTAATGCCTTCTTACACTTTGTGATGGGATTCAAGGTAATAACTTGTTTCTTTTGAAAAAATACTTTTCCCCGACCAGGAGGATGTGTGGGGCGTTTTTCAAGGTTATTTCTACTCTTGTTTGCAAATCACGTGGTATGTGCCAGAAATTGAAGTTAATTTTATTTAGAGACCAATTACAAACGATCTAATATCAAACTAATGGCATAAACACGATAGGTAGACAAACTAGTCTCAATAAATTACATCAATTGTCGGATAATTTGTTTAAATTAAACAATTTGTTATAGTATTGATTTATAAAATTTGAAAAATTAATACAGAAAATACTAAATAAACAAGTTTTTGCACAAAATCAGTCTGCAAAAAGCAAGATCTCATTTAGAAAATAGAAGACGGATATGTTTCTGTTGTGTCAATAAAGACAAAAAATGTCCATCTTTGGTGAAGAATGATTCGTTGATTCATCTGATATAAGAATTAATGGACTCTGGATTCAGTCTAAGCCGAAGTTCTCATCCGCCTGAAATATGCGAAATCTGCAAGACAAAACTATATTTAAGGTAAAGCTATCAGTAAAGCTATATGAGACTTCCTGGATAAATGGTCGTGATCAAGTTAAATGCAGGGAAGAATTGCACAAAAAGATATCAACTGCAATTGTACTATTTGCTGTCTAGGACACTATACAAAAAGTAATAGTACACATAATCTTTCTAAATTTACCTACGTAGAATCTAAAGAGATCATATTCCATAAAAGAAATTTATTTTTTTAAGAATGTTATCAAATTGTTGGTCCTAGTATTCAACATCCATGCATCAAAAAAAAAAATACAAAATAAACCGAAATAACATTTAAAAGTTTCGTATCAACCAAATAGTTTTAGACTCTTATATTATTTAAATTATTATTGTAAATTTACAAGTTGTAAAACATATAAAAATGAAACTAACAAATAGTTTAACAAAACAAACAATAAAATAACAGAAACATATAATATAGTATCAGGCCCGAAGGAACAAAAATTATGTTAAGAAGGACGGGGTGGCAGGTAGGAAGGAGAAAGGGGGACGGGGTGCAGTGCTGGATTATCTTATTTCATTTATATTTTATATTTTAAGTAAGCAATACCTATAAAGTTATTTTCTATAATCAAGGGTCACGTTGGAAAATACTCGTGTTGCTATTGCGACCGGCCGATGGATGAAAAAGGAGTTCAAAGGACTTTCGGATCACTAGCAGATAAATTCAAAAAATACCAATTTGATAACAAACCTCGTTTACAGACACAATATTATAAAAATCTAACTTATCCATATCTTTTTGATGAGAAATAGACTGACGAAATTATTAACACAATTCCGCCACCTGAATATCATATTTATGAACACCATGTTAGTAAAATTATTGATCTCATCTTCATTGATAAAAATCTGAAGTAGTTTCTAGAAAAAAAAACGGTTATCAGGCAAGGCTATAATCGGGGTGGTATTGAAGGACCTAACTGTGCCAAAGTTTTAAGATCATTGGACGAAATGACACTTTATTCTTCAATTGAATATTTGGAATGTATTGAAACCCTGAGGAAGGTTAAAGAAGGTGCCTTATTGCTTTTTAAATTTTTTTAACACTTCTCGGAACGTTTTTAATTCAATTAGTACAGATATGGGACTATTGACCTACCAGTCTAAATAAAATTAGGAGACACAAATATGTTGATGCTATTATTTTCAGCAAGATAATATTTGCTTAAATTTTATTTGATTTAGCAGCTAAATGCTGTTTTGCGATGAAACTCAATATATCCTTAAAAGAAAAAATAGACAAGTTTGTGGAGTCCATGCTTCACTTAAAAGTATATGTCCATGATGTATTCGCAATAAAGATTTCACTTAGATGGAAGTTTCACATAATCAGGTTCCATCTTAAGGAGTATCTCGACAGGCAGAAAATCCCGCTCGGTATTACATCAGAAGAAACATCTGAAGCAGTGCATAAAAACTTAAACAAGACACTGAAAAGGTTCTTGTATCTGAGAAAAACGTCCACCACGGTGAAAAGCTAAGAGCTATAGTTGTTAAATACAATTTAACGAGGTTGTAAGAAGATTTTTTAATAATATATTTAGATTGGAAAAATACCTACTTCATTTTTGTAACATTTTATAATTTTTAAAATACTGTTTGTGGCATTTCATTTGTCTGATCTTGTTATCGAAGATTTATTCTTGTTTTGTGTGTGTCAGTTGAAATGGAAAATTTGTTGCATTTCTAATAGATTTTTGACAAGACGATAATTGCAACAAAGATTTTGTTAATATGCATTAAAACGATAATTTTTTTTGCTAAAAATTACGGCAGTCGGATCACAGGGGCAGAAATACCCTTGAAAAATGACCCCTGCATCCCCCTGGTTGAGGTAAACTAATTTTTGAAAAAAAAACATTATTTATCTTGAATTCAAACATAAATTGAATTAGGTTTTAAATTTTATCAAAGTATTTTTTGACGCTCAAAAGATAAAGCCACATAAAGTTTAGGATCCCCTCATTTTTTGAAGGTTTTAAATATTTAGAAAAATGGTCAAAAAATGAAAAAAGATGTGGTTTTTTATCCGTTTTCAACGGCTTTTATTTCATGTCAACCTGCTCGAATAAGTGGTTAAAAAAAATCTGAAGTAAAAATAACTTCAACTTAAAACCTCTAAAAATGAGCAGTGTATTATGTTTAAAAGTACAAACCTATTAAGACCATTAAAGAAAAAAAACAAACTGTGTTATAAGCAAATGTAACATTTTGCTATATTTACAAATATTTAATAGGAAATTGTTTGTCTTGGCTTTATGTGAATGACTAGAAGCAGTGAGTTCTAGTAGTAAAACTAAGTAATTTCTATTTATTGTTTTTTTATAAATAAAAACAAAAAATTAGGAGTCAGTTGACTATATTTAGTTATTCTCCAAACTTTTGAAATGCAGTGTGTGTGTAAAACGCGAGACTTTATGCTGTTTTTTTCTCAAGGTAAACTTAAAATTCTGTTTTCAACAATATTTTGTTAGGCTTACGTTTTATAAACATAAGAACTTTAATTACGCTAGCATCTGCTGAGGTTATCCTTCACCGTCGCTAACTTTCCATAATGACCCAACAAGCAAACGACGTCTTGTCAACGTCAAAGCAAGGTTGAAGTTTCAACGTCTGAATTTTCAACGTCGCTTCCACGTTGATTTACCGTTGATAAAGTAACGTTGAACAAAACGACGTTGTTTCAACGTCTTAGTGATGTATAAATTTCACCGTAGGACATTTTAAAATTGATGTTTCTTTTTACTTTCTATCTGATATCGATGCAGATTATTATAATGCTGTTTAAAACTTTATTATTAAATTATATTAAGACTTCACTTCAATAAAAGTAAATGCAGATGACGTTACTTCAATTAACGTATATGCAGATCAAGTTACTTCAGTAAAAGTATGTGCGTTTACAGCAAACACGTGCTTATTGCAAAGCATATAAAATTCCGGCCAACGAGAAATCTTTGTCGGAAAAAGCGTAACGTCGAGTTTTTCATCCAATCAAACGAGGGAGCTGATCTCAGGAAATAGCCGCTCGTGCTTGGATTAAAAGTAACCGTTTTAAAGCATTAAACCACGCTTAACCTGGAAGTTATTTAACTTAAAAACGTGGAGCGAATATCCGCTCCGCTTTTGTTTTTTATACCTATTAACTAACGGGTTTTTTATAAAACCCACAACAGTTGAATTGAATTTATATTGCATTACTTCAGAGGCAGCCAGAATATTATTTCATTTATAAAAAGTCAATTTATAGCAGAAAATTTATTACAAATAAAAAACTCGCTACCTCTGTAGTAACATGGTTCAATCAATCAGTCTTTACAAACACTTAAAAACATTTACCTAAACATTTTTTTGTTTTGGTTTTAAGTTTTTATAATATATCATTTTTAGTTCAGTTAAAAATCAAGTTCAGATTGAATAAACTCTTTAAGTTTCATTTGGGAATAATTATTATAATTATTTTGTTAAGAGCGTTTCGCTCTCTTTCAGTAACTCTTTCGAAATTCGTATCTCTTACAGTAACCCTATCGCACTTTTACAATAATCCTATAGTAAACCCTGTTTCGCTATCTTAAAGTAAGCTATCAAACACCAAAAGTCTTGCTCTACACTACTACTTCTCAATAACTTTTTTTCATGATTCAAACATCTTTTATCTTAATTATATATTATAAATAAATAAATTAAACTTGTTTTGCAATTCAAATCCTACGTTAAACTTCACAAATAATAACTTTGTGGCATAATACAAATCTGTTACATAAAATATATCTCTGAGTGACATTTAATGATCTTAGAGATTACATTAACTAATGTGACCGAGTTAGCAGGTAAGTAACTAAGTTTACGAAACAATGGATACATTTGGAACTCCGTCTCGTCGGATTTATCTCGGTTTTTCGGAGTTTTTGAGTTCAAGAGAAATCGAGAAACTTCAACGAAACTTCGACGAAGTTTTGGAAAATATCAGTTTTTACTGGTAAAAAATTCAATTTTTATTTTATTTCTGCTTTTACAATAGCTCTTGTTGTTTTCAAATGTAAGTGTTCTCTTTGTTCAATAACAACACTAATTTACATTGAAAAGCAATTGGTAATGCGCAATGGACCAGGTGGTTATGGTAGAAAAGTCCTCAAAAATAAAAAGCTTATACTATTCAAAACTATATAATAAAACTTACTCGTACTTTTCCATTACACTATTTCAAAAACTCTTTTGAGTAAAGTAGTACTTTTTTAATAATAGTAGGGGTGAGTGGGGAGAAGTGGGACGCGGGAGAAGTGGGACAGGCTGAAATTTCTAATTAGGAGAAGTGTATTAATACTGTTATTTAATGTAAACAATTAAATTTTTTCCCCTCATTTTAGCAGAAATTGCTTTGTTTCCCTGAGTGCGCTAGAAACCCTGTCCCATTTTACCCCAATGGCACGGTTTCTCTAAAAGCAAAAATATATATACTTAGTTATAATTGGGTGAAAACCTAAAGGGATTGAATCAGTGTCTAAAAAGAAGGTCTATTTGTGAGAATTTGTTGGTTTTTTTTGGTAAAAAAAGCAAGAATTTTTTAATTTTTTTAGCAAAGATTTGTAAAGAGTAACTTTTAAAATATTATGCGTATCCGATATTAGTTAATATATTTTAACTACTCAATAGCTTACTTTTACAAAAAAAAATTATTTAGTCGAGATCATTATTTACAATATATACAAAAACCGGTATTAAAATAACGAGGTAAGTTATTAATTAAACGAGGTAAGTTTTTAGCATGTGATTTTGTGTTTTATTTTATTTTAAGTAGTGTCGTAATCGTATAATCATAATAGTTTTGTTCACCAAAAGTCTTTAATCCGGCCCACTGTGCATAATGGCAAAATTGTGTAATAATATGTCATCAGTGGTAAGTGATAATAATTAATGTTAAATTATACTTACCTATTAGGTTAAGTAACTTTATTAATAACTTAAAATATAATAACTTATCACAATTACAATAAAATTAAAAACAAATATCTGAGGTCATAATCAAATTGATAATTTTTCTTTGATAGAGAAAAATAGTTTTGAAAGCGTGGAGTTACTTTGATAAAATTGTGGTAAATGATGAAAAATGTGGAGATTACAAAAAATGTCATAAAAGAATTGCTTGTCCAGGAATCAGCACAAACGGTCTAATTGGACACGTCAAAAGTTTCGAGAAAATAAATTTAAAACCATCCAGTTCCAAACCAGTTTTGATTAAGATGCCGTTAAACAATCTTCTTACCAAGTTAACAGTTGTTAATAGGTATTTGATTAGGTCCATAACACAATCTGAAACACTAAGAATGCTTTTTAAAATCAGCGTCCACAATTTCAGAAAAAAATAGGATGTTTGATGCTGAAGCCAAATATTTAATGATTACTGAATTGGCTTCCTTGAGATCAAAAGGCGAAAAGTTTGGAATAACAGGTGACGAGTGGTATAGCAATAGTGGTCGAAGATACTACAATTTAAATGCTCATCACGACAGAACGTATTGTTTAGGAATGGTGAGATTGCCATCTCCAAGCTTTGCTTAAACTATAAACATTTTGATAACGGAAAAATTAAAAGCATTTGGTATAAATAGTGAAAATATTGCAGATAAAACTACGGACAGCTGTATGTTGGATGATGAAGTTGAGTATCATATCTAAGCACCGCGGAAGGGTATTTAACTGAAAGTTCACGCCTTTTTACTGACCGATGCCGGTTAGAAAGCCATTTATTGGATAAAACTTGTTCGTTAAAAAATTGTGATAAAAAAAAGATTTAAGTACTAAGAAAATATTAAAATATAAGTTTTTTAAAAGTTTATAATGAATTATAAATCGTAAAAAAAAAAAAACACAAGAACAATATTTAATTATCAACTTGATAGTTAAAATTTTTGATCTATAACAAAATATTATCGAAACTCCGATTTTTTCTCGACTCCGACGCAGTTTTTTCTCGTTTTCGGATCCTTTGTCTGTAAAAAAATAAAATAAAATCTTAATACTTCTATACCTCATATACCTTATAGAAAAATATTATATGTTACAAATTGTGTAAACAATTCTGGAGACGGTTGGCGTAACTTAAATGCCTAAATAAGTAGATTAACGTATTTTTCTTAAGTTTTTTTAAGAAAAAAGGAAAGTTTCTTTATAGTTTAGAGAAAATGACACAAACAATATTAATGAGTCTAAAACTCTTGGTTTGATATAATACGCTGACAAAATCATGTGAATTCATAATTAAGGAATTCAATTATTCAATAATAGCTTATTCATACTGACGATAAAAACTTTTTATTTTAAAAGTGTATTAAATTGTTTTTGTAAAATGCTGTGTAAAACAACAACTAATTGAATTATGTTTTTCTCAGAATCTTTTCTCCGAAAAGATTCTGAGAAAAAAATAGTGCATTTTATTAAATAGCCCACGATTTATTACTAAATCGTTACAAACCTCAGCAAACGTCTTGAAAAGATGGTTTGTTAAACTTCTTACAGCTTTTAAATCAAAGCTTTTTTTAATGAGAATCAGAAAACTTCTATAAAGGCATGAAAAAAGTTAGTTCTTTAGATGTTTGTGCGAGTAGTAAAATAGAATTATATGTTGGCAATATCACTGAAATAGAAGAATACGATGTACTTGTCATTTCTGCTTTTCCAGGTTTTTTATATTAATAATTTCATTAAAATTATTAAATGTTTTAATAAATTTTCTATTCAAAAAGAAATGTAGGTAACAATTTCTGAATTGGGTCCATATAAAATTTTTAAGTTAAATATCCATATACAATTTTCAAGTTAAATATCCATATACAATTTTTACTCAAAATTCGTACATAATTATTTGTATAGTTATTATAGCAAAATATAGTTATTATAGCAAAATATAGTTATTATAGCAAAACATAGTTATTATAGCAAAAGATACAATAAAAGTGTTATTAAATTATTTAACAAAATGCTAACGATTAATATATTGATAAATCTTATGTGAAAAGTGATATTTTATTTTAGTTAAACTGTTTATTCATATCTGGATTTTTTCGTTCAATGAACAAACTTTTCTTAATCGTAAGCTCAAGCTTATTGGAGACAGAATCCAATATCAAGAAACATTAATTATTATAATTATTAAAACAATATTTGTTGGCATTGAGATGTTTGTATATGTGTTGGTTTTTGTTTCTCTTGCAGTGTTTAATCATTTGTGTTGTAAGGTGGCAAGAAGTTTCGTTTATATAACAGGAACTGAATCCTGCAAAAGCAAATTTATAAACAACAGATGATATGAACTCTACAGGAAGAGGATCTTTTAGTGAAAACATGTTACAAATTTTTAAGGATGTAAAAATTAAAGTTTATAGAAATACAATGTTTTTTAAGAGTTTAAACTCTATTATTAAAAAACACCTTTGATCAGATATATTACCAACATAAGGAATTATAAAGTAGTTTTTCATAATTTCTTGGTTTTTGGATTTCTATTGTTTAATAGAAATAGCTTTTTTGGTAAGATAAGAATTTTATTTAAAAGCCAAGTTGGATCCATTTTGCATTTGGGAGTGTTAAAAATATTTTTAATGTCAGCATGAAAACTAATAATATTAATAGTTTTACAGGTTAAATCAAATAACCATTTAATTCAATTTACCTTGTGTGAAAAAGAGATGAAACTACAAAAGGAAACACGAAGACCTGAATATGTCTTCTTATGAAAAACGGAGTTACATAACTACTTTCTTTGTTTATATTAATGTCCAATAAAGAGATATTAGGTTCCTTTTCCTTTCCATAGTAAAAGATATTGAATTATTTTATTAACAAGGTCAGCAAATGTCGTGAACCATTTTCTGATAAGAATGTGGCAAAGATGTCATCAACATAATGTTTGTAAAATATATAATATATATATATATATATATATATATATATATATATATATATATATATATATAAATATATATATATATATATATATATATATATATATATATATATATATATATATATATATATTTATATATATATGTGTGTATAGGCTTGTGACGTCATAAATTACTGAGTTTTGTTTATGTATGTTAGCTTGTTTTGTATATGTATGTTAGTATTGTTCCCCAAGTTTTTGTTTTCACATTATCCCCGTCATCTCTATTTAAAACAGTTTGTCCAATACTTATCTTGTGTCGAATTCTCAGGCTCTTTTGTGTTCCGCACTTTCTTTTGTGTTCCGCAAATTCTTGAAATGGTTTTCTTTTTGGTCTCACTAATGTATATACTTCCGCATGAGCATTTAAGCTTGTAAACACCCGGATTCGAGTTCGGTGGTAGTTTTGTTTTGTTGTTACATAGTATGTTATTTAAATTGGGAGGTGAAGTAAAAATAACTCTTATGTTTTATTTTAAACTCTCTTCGGAATTTAGTGCCAGTAGTAGGTATCCAAGATAGTTTAACAAACTGCTAATTTAATTGTTTAGATGTAGTATTTTTCGAAACGCGGTCTGAATTGTTTTTCGTTATTTTAATAAGATTACTTTTGTTATAGCCATTTTCTAAAAATGTATCTATGAGGAAATCAATTTCTTGTGAGAGGTTTTTTTAAGAGCAGATTTGTTTTGCTCTACAAAGAAACCCTTTAAAGACGCCAGAATTGTGCTTGGGTTGATGTTAGAGTTTTGTTTTATTTGAACATTGGTTATTGCATCCTAACGGTGTATTTGAAATTCATAAAATCCGTTCATTGTATTTTTAATAGATATATCAAAAAGGTTAAGTTGTTTTCTTCTGTTTTCAAGTTCAACAGTATTTTTTATGTAGGGGTTTTGCTCATTTAAAGTTTTGAGGAACAGTTCGTGTTTTTCATTTGAATCGAAGCGAGCATGCGTATATTCTACATATCTTTTGTAAGTTATTGGTTGGAATGAATTATAAAAGGCTATATTAAGGGCTCTTTTTTCTATATTGTGCAAAAATGCTACAGTCATGACTACCATCAATGATAAACCAATTGGACCTGAATTAGGTATAACTCGGATTTTATCTTCATATAAAAAGTAAGACTTTCTTAGTTCAATTAACTTGTGTATATCTAAAAGAGTTAATTTATCCTCTAAATCATCGTTCAATATGCTAATAATAACCGGTATAGCTTCATCTATCGGTAAATATGGAATAAATTTACTACATCAAAAGAAACTTGAATTTCATTAGGGACTATCTTCCATTCTTTAGCATCGTTGACAAAACTGCTTGAGTTAATTAGTCGAGTTGTATTTTTATTTAATGCTGGTTGAATGATTTTAACCAGATACTCTGATGTTCCATAAGGTGGTGTGTTAATAGTGGAAACAACAGGACGCATTAGGAAGTTTTTTTTCTGGTTTGTGAGCTTTAATCATTCCATAGATTCTAGGTGGAACGCAATCTGATGGATACATTTTAAAGTAAGTGCCATTGTCTAATTTACCCTTTTTTCTTAATTTACATAACAGTTCTGAAATTTAGTGGTGAATGTGGGTGTTGGGTTGTAATCAATAACTTTACTATATTTTATTTGTTCTTCTAATTTATCTTTTGCTTGATTTTAGTTTAATAAAGCAAAACCTGCTCCTTTATCAAATGGACATATCTTTCGATGTGAATGCTTTTTTAGGTTTTGTAAAGAAAAGCGTTGCTGTTTTGTTAAATTATCTTTTAACTTTAGTTTTAAAGATCTAGTTAGGATTTTCGAACAGTTTTGTCGACGAACAAAACTGTTTTTGTTTATTTTGTTGTTCAAGTTCTAAGGCGCAAGTTTCATTATTAGTGATGATGTCCATATAAGAAATATTCTTTTGTGGGAAAAACTTTGGACCAAGATTAAGTAGTTCAGTAGTTACTTTATCCAGATTAATATTTGTTAAATTTAGTATAGCTGGTTTTAAAATTCGATTAGGAAGCTTTTTTTAAAACTGATTTTATAATTGATATTATTTTGCATTTTATAGTATTTTTCTTTCATTTCAGTTTTTTTTTTTTTAAATAATGAAAATTCTTAGACTTATTTGTTATATTATTAATTAACTCATAATCATTAGATCTAACGTGTGATTGGAGATATAAATTTAACTCATAAATTAATTTCTTACTTGAATATAATCTTTCTTTTGCTTCCTTTCGAGCATAAATTAATAACTTTTTTCTGTATTCTTTCATTATATTTTGAATTTGAAATTATATTATTTGATATACATTTTTGAAGAAAACAAGATGATTTTTTGCAATTGCATTTCGTATCTTCAAATTTTGTATTTTTTCGTTTCATTATAAATCTCTTTGCCGTAATGAGCAGTATTAAAATTTTTAAAAGTCATGTCTTGTTGTACAATATGTTTATAAATAAATTGATTTTAATAAAAAAGACAGCGTATAACTATTTTTAAATATTTTTAAATAGTTAAACGCTGCCTTTTTTAATAAAATCAATTTATATATATATATATATATATATATATATATATATATATATATATATATATATATATATATATATATATATATAAATATATATATATATATATATATATATATATATATATATATATATATATATATATATATATAAATATATACTTAAACATTTTGACGACTTAAAGGTTTGCAAGTTATATGAATCAGGAAAACACGATGAAGAGCACTTTTTAGAGCCCTTAATTGAGTGACAAGTAACACAAAAATGAATTTTTTGAGATTGCAAAAGAGACACTAGCTCTTGAGAGCAGTGTCAATTATAGCATTTGTAGAAAAGAGAAGGAGAAGCAACATTATCACGATGTGATTATGCTAAGAGGTTGACTGCAAGAGCTGGTCCAACAACGTTTACAATGCGTTTTGGCACCTTGTCTAAAAAAGAAAATGCATTATTTGAACATCCCCAGATATGGCAACAGAATTCCATATGAGGACGGATTTGAGCAATATAGAGATAAAGAATAGAATCTAAAGTAAAAAAGTGTTAAGCAGGAAAAAGAAGTGCAACCTTAGCAGATGCTAATTTTGCAATGGATTTGACATATCGTTTTCAAGAAAAATTGGAAGTAAAAGTTCATCCTAGAAGATAAAGGGTAGATGACTCATGGAGTTATCTAAATTATTGCAAAAACGATCGGCTGAAACAATTTGAGTTTTATCTGAACTAATATCCGGAATATCATTAATATAAATTAAAGAGTGTATATGGCCAAGGATAGATCCTTGAGGAACCCCTGAAGTTACAGGAAATAAAGAAGAGTACTGTCCATCAAGGACAACTTTTATATTACGGGAAGGAAGTACATATTGGTTTGGAAGGATTCAATAATCTTCAAGATGTTTCTTGACACACTCTAAGAAGAAAGCTTACAGAGAAAACCAGAATGCAAAACCTTATTAAAAGCTTTAGAAATTTCAAGAGGAATAGCCTTAACTTCTTCACCTCTATCTAATGCACGATAACGGTAAAAACCAAACGGTTTTTACCGTTAACAAATTCTGTGGAACGAGAAAATCGAAGTTCATATTGATGATCTGATTATAATATTGATATGTTAATTCATATTGAGGATCTGAAAATGAGAGATTAATGGTTTTTTAAATAAAAACTCAAAAATCTTGCTTATAATAGGAAGTAGACTAATGGGATGGTTGTTAGACGAGTCAGATCACTCAACATATGTTTTGAAAATAGGGATAACAGATGCCTCTGTCCAGCAATCTGGTAAACAAGACTCTGATAAGCGCTTGTTAAACAGGTTTGAAAGTATAGACGACAGCTCTGGAGAACTCTTATGCAAGATTTTAACAGGTAGGTTGCCCGGACCACATGATGTAGAAAAGTCTAAGCAGGAAATCACATTAGATACAAAAGTTGGAGTGATACGAATATCAAGCCATGGATCAATCTGTTTGACTGCAAAATTAGGTAGAACGCAACTAGTGGAATCGAGAGACAATATTTATGAAATGTTCTTAGCAAGCAGTTCAGTTTTGTCTTAAGGTAAGGCGACAAAATGTAAACCATACAAGAGAGGTGGGTTAACAAATATGTCCCTTATTATTGATACTGTTAGAGGTTCTGCAGAAATTTAGACAAAACCTTTTTACAACGGTTTCTGGCAATAGTAAACAGACATCCGTTTTCCGAAGATATGTTTTGCTGATAGATATGAAAGTAATGGTTTTGATTGGAAAATGCAGCAGCGGAATGTGAGGAATACCATGGAGAGAGTCAAGTTTGATTTGGGATTGTTGAGAGAGAATAAAGGATTGCCAGCCTGGCTCCAAGAAGTTATCCAAAGGCCATCGTGAAAAAAATCACGGATTCCCAGGTAGTTGTAAGAGGTATGATGATTTTTAGATTGTGATGATGAGTTATATACTAGTTTTACAGAGATCAAGCCGTATTCAGAAGCACCTAAGGGTAAATGTATATAAAATGAGCACTGAATAAGATCAGAAACAAGAAATATGTCGAGAAAAGCCGGTAAATGATTTAGATTGTCTGAAAATCGATACTGAAATTTGACTATTTGATTTAGAGATTGAGGTAAAAGTTGTGGGCCTTAACACCTGCAGAGTCACTGACACAAGAGCCAAGCCATTCAGTGTGATGAGCATTAAAGTTGACAGCTACAACAATAAAGACACAGTTTGGTCAATTTGATTAGAAATAAGATCAAAAAGACTGCAGTCTTGAGACAAAGGAGAGCAACATAGAACAAAAAAAAAGGCGAAAGAGTGAAGTTGTGCTAAAAAAAAGCACATAAAAGTATTGTTGGTTTGTTCAAACCTAGTTTCCCAACAAATGGGTGAATTTTTAGGAATGTCAATGCCCAGGCCAAGCATGTGGCTATTGGAGTCTTTACGAAATAAAGGTAGAAAGCCGTAAACACTAAGTTCACTATATGAGACAGCTGAACGCAAGTCAGTCTCACAAAGAGCAAGTAGGTCTGGTAAACTTTTCAAGAGATAAGACTCAACAGATAAAAAATTACTTTGAAGACCAGGAATATTAGTGACTTTAAGGGGAAAACAGATTCTATCTGTCAACCAGCCTTACACCCCTTCTTTATCTATTAGGCTCGCACAAATGTATTTTTAATAAATTGTTTCTGGTTTAGGATGTTCAATGCTGGCTCGATGCATGAGTTTTGCATGTCTCTGTTATGACTAAGCAACTCATACTATTATTTTCTAATGAGGGTACAGCTCTTAAACTCAGTTTTGTGGTTGTTAGGCTGGCTGGTAGTCAGGTTTCCCGAACTCTGTGGAACCTCTCAGAAAGGCTAATTCCATCAACAGTTGAAAAATATTAAAGTATCAACAGCACCGTATTGTTCATGGATGGTGTCCCTGCTTTTACTTTTGCTGCGCATAGCCAAGGCCATATTTGGAGCGCTTTGTTACGGCCCAGGGTTTAATAATAGTAATGAGGCAATGGCTTAGGCTATTAAGCAGTGTAATGAGTACTATTATCTATGCTTTGAGTCAAGTTATTTAAGAAATTTAAAAATTAATAAAGTAACAAAAACTATAAAATACAATAAATCATCGTTATCACCATGTTCTCTAAGCCTATTATTCACTTATATTCGTGGTCTTCGAAGTAACTTTTCAACTGTTAAGTCTTATCTCTTGCAATGTTCACTAGACCTACTTGCTCCTTGCAAGACTACTTTGAGTTCAGCTGTCTCATCTTGTGAATTTGGTGTTGATAGTTATCTTTCTTTAATTTTTTAAGACTTCAATAGACACAGGATTGGCCTGGTCATTTACATTCGTAAGAATTCATCTATATGAAAGGAAACTAGGTTTGAATCCACAGGCTATTCCTTTATATGCTTTTCTATTCTTTTGCTCATTACACTGAATCACTTCGCTATAGTGTCAGTAACTTTGCAGGCATTAAAGCCCACAAATATTGTCTTTCTCAATCTCTAGCTCAAACAGTCAACTTTCAGGCTTGTTTTCCAAACAAACCGAATCATTTACCTTCTCTACTCGACTTAAGTCTGGTTTCTGATCCTAGTCAGTGTTCAGTTTCTCCCCATTTACCTAAGGGTGCTTCTGATCACAGTTTGATTGCTCTAAAACTATTATTTCGTTCTTATTCATCATTAGAATCTGAATATCATCATCATCTCCTACAAGTACCTTAAAGCAGACAGGGACTCTATCCGTGATTTTCTTTGTGATGGCCCTTATGTAGAAATCTTTTGCCTTCCTGTTGACAAATATGCTTCTTACATAACTTTGTGTTATGAACGAATTGGTGTTTCTTGTTGAATCAATAAAATGTGTTTGCCAGCTCCTTGCCGCGCCATTGATCCCACACCATGACATTTCCACCTCAATGTTTTACTATCCCTCGCAACTCAGTTTATATGCCACGTCTATTTTTCACATAACATCTTGCTTTCAATCATATGAAATCAGGTGAAATTTGGATTCATTACTCCAAGTTTCTTTCTTCCAGTACTTAATATTCTTGTCGACATGCAAATAATATTTGTTGTGTCCGATTTTTTTGAGTCAAATAGAGTTTTTTACCACTTAATCATAAAATCCATGCTCTCGGATTCTCTTTCGGATAGTTTGAGCTGATATCGTAATTTTTTGGGCTTTTTTAATCTTGTCTACAAACTTTTGCACAACTTCAAATCTGCTTTGCTTGACTTTTAAGATAATATTTCTATCAATGGCAACAGATGCTTTTTTTTTGCGGCCTCTTCCTTCAATGCCAGTTGCAGTCCCATTCAAATTATACTTTTTTATAATGTTGCCGAATGTTCAAAAAGGAATTCCAGTCTGCTTATTAACTTCTCTGTAGATCTTACCATTATTTACCAAATCCACAATTAAGTTTCTTTGAGAAATCGTCCAATGCTGTTTTACATTGTGCATATTGCTAAAATCAATTTTATTCAATTAATCAAAACTCATGGGTAACATATGTATTTTATGTGTACATATATAAATATAATTTTAGACTAAAACTTAACAATGAATTACTTTTTTTTGACATAAATTAAAAACAATACTAAATAATATATATATATAAATATATATATAAATATATATATATATATATATATATATATATATATATACATATATATATATATACATATATATATATATATATATATATATATATATATATATATATATATATATATATATATATATATATATATATATATATACATATATATCATTCCAATAGTAGCAATTACTTTCATATCTATCACCAAAACAATTGTCCAGATAACAGACGTCTGTGTACTATGGCTAGAAACCATTGTAAGTAGGTTTGGTAAACGCGAAAGTCCTTTTTTCTCAGGTCACAAAATCTCGTATTTTATCTCAAAAGTTGTACTCCGGAACTGTAGCATATTATTTCAAAACTATTTAAGAAGTAATTTTAAGAGTCTTGTTTTACGGCCTGCTGGAAAATGGCATTTTTAATCTCTGTTTTTCAAAAATTCGGAGTGTAATTTGACTTTAATTACTGTGTCCCATTTGTCTTCTTACTATCATAAGCAAGTTAATTATCAAACACTTAATTTCATACCCTATATTTAAAAACCTACTTTTTGATTATCATTACGGATTTTGATCTTCTTGTTCTACTGCTGTTTTGTGAACAGTTATAATCAATAGGTTTATTGCTGATAAGATAGATGTGGACAGTTAAGTTATTATTGCTCTCTGCATTTCTAATGCTTTTAATAAAATTTAACATGCTGGTCTTCTCCATAAGTTCTCTTCTTACGATGTATCAGGTACATCTTAAAAATTGATTCTTTCCTTTTTAATCCCTTCTTTCTTTCCTCTATCATACACTTCTTTATTTTCTGTAACTTCAGGTGTTCCTCAAGGTTCTATGTTTAGCCCTATAATTTTTTAAATTTACTTTAACAATCTTTCAGAAATTCTCACATCTAGAGTGGCGTTGTTTGCTGATGATACTACCATTTATTCAGGTCTCAATAAGTAGCCAACACTTTCTGATTGCTCAACGGGGGCATTTCAGCTTAAAATAGATCTCACTTCTGCTCCAGCATGAGGCTCTTAGTGGCTGCAGAATTTTAACTCAGATTAAACACATTTTTTTAAGCTAATCAATATTGTTATCTAGGTGAATCAAAATTGCTAAAATGTTATCTAGCTCTTCCTATGTTTATGAACGGTAATCTACTCAATAAGTCATTTACCCTTCGTCTATTAGGATTAACTCTTACTTCCAATTTTTCTTGGAAAAAATATATAAAATCAATTGTAAAATTAGCATCTGCTAAAGATGCATTTCTTTATCGTGCACGCACATTTTTACTCTGAGTTCTATTCTTTATCTCTATAAATCTCTAACCTGTCTTTATATAGAATACTATTGCCGTATCTGGAGCGGAACTTCGACTGATGCCTTTTCTCATTTAGACAAACTGCAAAAATGCATTGTAAATATAGTTAGATCTGCCCTAGCAGCCAAACTTCAACAATTATCATATCATCATGATGATTTGTATCTTTTTCTTTTCGTTAAATACTATAATGGGCTCTGCTGTAAAGAGCCTGCGTCTCTTGTGCCATCAACTAAAAGTCATTTTTATGTTACTAACAATTAATTAAATCTTATCCTATATCTGCAACTGTTTCTAAGTGCTCTACAAACTCTTTTTGTCAAGTTTCTTGTCCTTTAACATCAGTTTGTTGGAATTCGCTCCCTTCATCTTGTTTTTCTGATTTAATTTGCATTCTTTATTAACTTTATGTTTCTGTTCGTAAAAAGTTAAAAAAAAAGTTCTACAGATTGTTTACAATCTTTATTAAAAATGGTTTATTAAATACGTAAAAATAACAAACAAACTAAAACAGCTGAGTTTTGATAAAGCAAACCGAAGTTTATTATGTTATATATAAAAATATTTTAAAATATATAAATAATAATATAAGTAAAGTTAAAAATAAAGTTAAAAATAAATAAATATAGTTTGTCATGTTATGTATAAAAAAAATTTTGATATAGATAATATATAAATAAAAAAGAAATATGTTTTTAAAATAAAAAATTTAGATTTCCATTGAAATTTATTTTATAGTTTAATAATTGTTTAAAAGATTTAAAAGAACATTGTTTAAAATCAAATTAAAATGCAATGCTTATAAATACGCTAACAACACAATGAAATGTTTACTGATATAAAATTTATTCCTTTAATTCACCTAAAAATAATTCTATATTTATATAAAATGTAAGTATGTAACATTGATAAAGTTCACCATTTCAATTATAGTTATTTAAATGTAATGTAAAACTAACAAAAAGACTATTTTATTACATGTTTACTTGCTTTTATTAAATAATGTTGAACTTAATTATTATCTAAATTTATAACTTATGACATTTTTACTTTTGGCGCATTAGTTTGGGTGCCCTTTCCAGTCAAACAATGTGGGATTATGTCTAGGTATGGCATTATTTGGCAAAATTTTCATTTGATTAAAAACTGAAATATTATATTTGATGATAAGTTTTGATTTTTGTTACATGAAAGGCTCTTAATACATTATTTTAAAAATAAAAAAACCACTAAAATTAAGCAAATATACAAAAACTTATGAGGTTTTATCTCTCGCTACTGTGCACATTTAGAAGATTAGGGGGCAGCACTAAACAACTATTATTACCATCTAGTAAAATATATTTTTCCATTAAAATTTTGATTAACTTATTAATTTTTATTTTATTACAAACCACCAGCAAATATCAGAGATCTTTCTTAGAAATTTGATTGGGCGGGTTGGTAAGAACACACCCACTTTTAATAACACAGCATCTAAAAAGTTTTAATCTTAAAAATGTTTATAAAAATGAGTAAGACTTGTATGAAAATTATAAATTAACTTTAACTATACTACATCATACTTTAGAGTGATAATTACATACACTGACTTAGAATATTGAGCAACTTAATGGGCTAACCCCTCCCCTCCCCCTAACTTTTAGAAAACGAAGCTCTAGAATAAAATTGTTGTTAATGTCCAAGTTACAAAAATAGAACTGAAATGTGGTTCTACTACCACTGATTCCCAAACATAATCAGAGATACCTAAGAGGGAGCTGCACCATCACCTTTGCTGTCCGAAGAATTGATTTTTTTTTTACCTTATTATATAAAAAATATTTTAATAAAATAATTTTTTTTTTTAATCTTGAATGTTAGAAAGTAGTAAAAAAACATTTTTTAATATGCTGCAAGAGATATCAGCATTTTATGTCTCCATCCTCCTCTTCAACCACTGAATATATATATATATATATATATATATATATATATATATATATATATATATATATATATATATATATATATATATATATATATATATATATATATATATATATATATATGTATATATATATATATATATATATATATATATATATATATATATATATATATATATATATATATGTATATATATATATATATATATATATATATATATATATATATATATATGTATATATATATATATATATATATATATATATATATATATATATATTATATATATATATATACATATATATATATGCATTAGGTATTCACTGGCATCACAAAATATGTATTAAATAGGTATTCACTGGCATCACTAAATATACCCATTAAGTATCTAACTTTTTTGATCTCTTTTTTAAGTTTCTCTGTAATAGTAATAAAGAAACATCTCTTGTAATGTAATTCAAAACATCTTCAACTGCAATAAGACAAACTCAAAATCATGTTCATATAGTGGTTTAATAGAGTGTTAATTTATTTCTGATTATAAAATATTTAAAACATGCAAATTTCCAAAAAAACATACAAATCTGCCAAACTGTTCACCTGTGTGAACATGGCTTTTTTGCAGATTTGTAAATTGTTGACTTTTTGACATTTAGTGAAGGCTGCTGTGCATATGGCATCAAATCAACTAATTAAATTAGGAACTATTCAAAATATTTACTCAACAAATTGTTAGTCTTATTTTCTGGTTCATAAAATCATCTTTAAAATGTTAATTTAAAACAAAATTATAAATAAAGCCAAAATAAATAAAATAATATGAAATTATAAAAAAAATAAAGTTGTGTCTGTAAGTAGTAACTGACGCAAAACTAGAGTCCCTATTGACACTAAACAGCATTATTAGCGTTCTTCTGCTTTTATTATAAAGTAATTAAAATAATTTAAAATAGTATTGTTAGTTTAGTAATTAATAATAGTTTAATGTAAAAACTTTGTGTATCTTTGTATTCAATTAAGGCATATAATTTTTAGCACAAAATTTGTTTTCATTAAACTTGATTTCTGCATATCTATATATAAGGTCATGTAAATTGTAATTCGTACTTGTAAATTTTATCTGGTGGATGTTAAACGTCTGGTTTCTGGCCATCTGAAAAATGAACATGTTTAAGTATAGTTGGAAGCAGTGTTACACAAACCAGGGAGCATGTCTTCAAGGGTGAGATCCATGATAATAACAATCCAGAGAAATATCCTAAGAAATAGAACATTCTTACCAACTAATTTTTTTACAACCATTTTGAACTAATTTAGGTATCTACAATTGCATATTAAAAAATTTGCGCATCATTTTGTTTATATATATATATATATATATATATATATATATATATATATATATATATATATATATATATATATATATATATATATGGGCTTTATCATTTATTGGTATTTTAAGAAGTTTGTAAGCTTAAATGTAAAAAACATGATGTAAATATTGCAAATTTATTTGTAAGCAAAATTTGTATACACATATACATATATATATATATATATATATATATATATATATATATATATATATATATATATATATATATATATATGCATGTAAATATAGTATGTTTCCAAGAAAAACTTCTAAGCTATAAAAAAATCATAACAAGTTTTTAATATATATGTTTAATATATATGATTTTATAATAATAATTTTTTCATAATTTTAAGGGAATGTTTAATAATTTTATGGGAAGGCATCACAATTGTTGTGATGCCTTAAAAGTTCCCATGTTGGCATTCACAATTGTTGTGATTGCCAAAATGGCTTACATTTGTTCTTTTTAATGTTATATATGCTCTCATTAATATTGCTATATAACTTTCTTTTTAGGGCGTTTATGCAGTAGAATAAATGTATTTATACAGTACTTTAACCTGTAATAATTTGTTGATGTTCTGTGTTTTATTTTAGATTCAGAATTTTCTTGGAGATTGAAAATTGTTTATATATGATTATGATATGAGTAATTGCAATTTGTAATAAATTTGTTAATAGTATTAAATAAATACAATTTTATATTTATTTTATTTCAGGAGATTATGAACCTTCACCTGGATCTGTGATTGGGGCTTTATATAGAGATTTGAAGGTATCAGTTGCAGAATTATCTAAAAATAAAGAAGAAGTTTGTAAAGTATATTCCTCTTGGTGGTCAAAACAACTTAATAATTCACCCATGAACAGAATATTATGTTATGAAGGAAGTTTCCTAAACCCAACAAGATCTATAGCAGAAGTGTTTGGGACACTTGTTGCGTTAGGAAAAAATGATTTAACTGTGGTAATGCCCCTTTTAGGTTCTGGAGATCAGGCTAGTATTTTAAATTTTTATTATTTAATTTTAACAATATTATAGGTTCTTGTATAGTATTTGTACAAGGCTTTAACTGCATTTAATGTTACATTACTTCATGCTATATTTTTAATTAAAAAATTTATTTAGTGGTATCTAATAAATCTACTACTAGTTTTCAGTTTAAAAGATTAAAAAACACTTGAAGCAACAAAAAGTTAAAACATTAAAAACTCGAAACAACAAAAACTAAAAATGACAAAAACATTTAAAATCTAATGTCAGAAATAAATAAAGAAGCTGAATCAAGGTAGTCTATCCGTATACAAATAAGAAGCCAATAGAGCTAATGTTAACAAGTGTAGCCATTAATGAATTAGATGAGAGAAAGAAAAGAGCAAAAAATGGTATTCTTTATGGAATAGCCTAAATATCTAAAAAAAAAATAAAGAAATAAAATCAAAGAAGCTGAATCAAAAGTAATGAAACTTCTAAGCTCAAAAATAAAACATAAATAATAAGTTTAATAAACTCACAAACATGTTGTGAGTTTATTAAACTTATTACACAGGGACTTAAAATTTTCAGTTTTTTTCCGTTATTCTATTAGTTGTGTTTATATTCTATTAGTTTTTGTTTCTTGATTGGGACCACTGTGAGATTGCAGTTTTATTATGGTCACCTTTAAAATAAAATGGTCGCAGTTACAAGAATGAAATTGATTTGTTTGAAAGAGTTTAAAATCAAGCAACTTAAATTATACCGCCCTCCAGAAAATCAACTATGAGAACTGCCGAAAAGTTCTCATAGTTAATTTTAATGTATAAACACATTAAGAAGAAACTTAACTTCCTTCTGAATATTTTGCTCTGAACACCTTTTATATGGTCTTGAAAGAAATTATTTAAAAATACTTATTGCTTTGTCAGGTGAAATTGAAGAATGTGGCATAACTAATACATTAGTAATTGCTTGCTTACGATATATTGAAAATTCTTATATATGAAGAAATTGATTAGTGGAAATACAATACGATATATTGAAAATTCTTATATATGAAGAAATTGATTAGTGGAAATACGATACGATATATTGAAAATTCTTATATATGAAGAAATTGATTAGTGGAAATTCAAACGTTTAAAAAATTTTGTTGATTTTAAGAATTTTGGTTCTCAATAGTTACAATTATTTTTAATGCTAATTCTAAATCTAAGATCAAGAGCAAATCCACATGCTTGATCAAAAAGGTATATCTTTATTTCTCTCGACATTTTTAGCTCATTTAAAGCTCAATAAAGCTTAATTTTTAGAAGGATTACTAGCTAATTTTACATTTAAAAACTTGTTTAATGTTTCGTTTACATTTTGTCGCAAATATTCAGCTTTTTCAACGTTACCATTTTTCTTTAATACTAACCCACATTCTTCAGTTGATGGTACAATGTCTATAAACGGAATTTAATTTTCTGAAAATATTTAGAATGAAGTTGAGTTTCTAGTTAATGTGTTTTCCCAAAATGGATATTCATACAAAAAGTTTTCAGACATCTCCAAAAGTTATAAACTTTTTTGCGATGTCTGAAAAATATCACATAAAAAGACAATAAACCAGCAAATAGACCCTAGAAAAAGTATTTTGACCCTAGTATTTTTTTTTGATATTTTATGCTTCTAAATCATTATTGGACATTTGAAATGATATAAAAAAAAAAATTGAAGTACCTATTTAGGACTATTTAAAGCCAACTTTAGCAAAAATTGTACTATATTTTGGCAAAGATTACTAAACAACGAAAAGGAGTTAACATCTGAAACTTTCACAAAGTTAAGCCTTTATGGAACTTTATGTGCTGAAATTAAAAATAAAATGTTTTCATAGTATTTACTTCACACTACTCC
This sequence comes from Hydra vulgaris, assembly GCF_038396675.1. Taxonomy (NCBI): domain Eukaryota; kingdom Metazoa; phylum Cnidaria; class Hydrozoa; order Anthoathecata; family Hydridae; genus Hydra; species Hydra vulgaris. The sequence continues at coordinate 57,385,510 of NC_088934.1, forward strand.
ACCGCAGATGTACTCCACAAATACGACAAAAAATTTTATTGAATAATATAACTCTTTAAAATAAAATATAAAATATTTTCTGAATTTCAGCACATTCTAAATATATCAGGGAACACTTGGTCCAAATTTGATCAAATAAGTTTCGGTACCTATCTCAGAATCCTTGCCAGAAGATCCAAATACCTTGAGTGGAGAAAATCAAATGTAAAGTCAAAAAACAAATGATATTAAATTTAAAATTCTTCTTGTCCATTAACTTTGCCTTCTTTGTCGTTGATCTTGTCATCAAAACCTCTTCTAGTTGCTCTCAATATCTTTCATTTTATTTTTAGCTTTGTCACTAACTTTAATGTTCATTTTCTGAATGCGGGTTTTATTTTTCTGATTTAAACCGCGAGTTGAAAAAAATCCTTCACAGACGTTTAAGTTTTATAAAACTGACAAAATACCAATTCCTTCATCATTAAATATCGAAACAGCTGATGCAACTGCTATTTCAATGATGGTCTTACCAACATCAAAAATTTTGGGGCTCCCATCCACACTAGGTTATATAGCGAATCATTTGCGTTTTGTTTCTCCATTTAGACATCGTTCAAGTAAACTGTCAGCACCTAAATCCTTCCACGAGAAAATTGGCTAAATTAATTCACTTACAGCCTTTGGTATTTTTATTGATTTTTTATATTTGGATGTTTTCATTAGTTTATCTAATTGATATTTAAACCAAGTGTTGTTATCCCTTGGGCAGTATTTGTGCCGGTCGCCATCATTGTTGTTTTCTGAACAGTGATGGATTAATGCTGCGATTGATTTTTTCATACCATAAAGATTACCTTTGTTCGGTGTTATGCATATTCCATTTTAATTTTGAAGACTGTTCATAACTTTTTCAGTCATTCTACCTTAACCTGTCGAATTCTTGCCACTCAGCAACTTTCCTTTATATGAAACCTTAAGTGCTCTTAACCGTGCACCTACTCGTTTTTGTACGTGTCTGACACACTCAGTCCTTTCAACTTTATAACCTACGTATGGATTAGTATCTACATTAGCTTTATAAGATTTGCTATCTCCTCGATACTTTATATAGCGTAAATGGTATTTTGAAAAAGAACGATTAAACATTTCTAGCACTCCGACAGATTATATTGATCCAGAACTACCAAAATGATTAATTGGGCATGTATGAGATACAAACCATTTATTGTACTCTGGGGATCCTTTTTTGGTCTCCCAATATTTACAAGATTTACAATTTTCAGCTAAGACTTGGGTGTCAATGCATTTATTGTCAGAAATTAAAGTAACGACTCTATTTTATGAAGAGAATCCGCGAAGCTGCCAAGTTCCTTCAACACTAACAGTTACATTTTTTATTACCTTCCCTTCATTGTTAAATGATGTATCACTTGCAAAACCATTGTCAACACATTGCAGAGATGCCACAGACATTGATTCAGAACAAGCTTTTAAATAAGCAATGTGAATTTTTTTCTACAATATCATTATACGTTGGTAAACTCATGACATTACAAAATGTCTCTATGGCACTATGTCCTTTACCAATCCTCGAAGAGCTACAGTTAATCTAATATTAAAATCAAAGGTTTTTCTTCCTCTCTTTGAATCAGGATTGGCAATCTCTTTAGAGCTATACATGTTTTTTGACCATTTACATACAACACAATGCAAAACAAATAAATGTGACAACCCTTATTTTGATTTAATATCATGAGCAATATACACTTTTGTTTGACTACTGGGGCATATTCCAACCAAATTAACAATTGTTCGCAATATATCTGCGTCAATTGAAACATAACATTCAATGTCATTTACAGTTTCAGTTTCTTTTATAATTGACGAATCTGAATGCAGCTTCCTGGCTGATGCTGAAGCGGATATTATGAGTGGTGCTGTTATTTGTGTTGATGTTTTGTTTACATTTAGAAACGATCCTGTTTCTGAAAAAAATATATCTATTGATTTTTTACGCCCCCAATACTTTCGAACAGACGATCTTTTTTTTTCTCTTCTTTTAGAAGAACCCATATAAAAATATTATAACAAGAAAAAACAGTTCTTGAGAAATACTGTTTCTCTAAAACTAACAAGCGTAATAAGTGGTTTGAAATTATATCGTTTAGTCATTATATAATAACTTAATATAAAGCTACATACACACTGTCTTTAAAAAGAATAATAAAAACAGAATCATTACAATAAACTACTTTTTAAGGGTACCTTAAAAAGGCTAAAGGGTAAAATGTTGTTGCAAACGGCGTTGCTATAACTTTAAAATAAAGTACCTGTATAAAATTCAAATTTTAAGCCTTTAAAGAGGGTTTTATTAAAAGACATTACCATAAATAGAATCTAGAGTAAATTTTGAATAAAAATGTTTTTTAAAATTGATTTTTTCAGGGTTTTTTTACCTATGTACCACCTTAAAAACATTGAGCCCTCTATTTTGTAGAATACATTTTAAAATTGTGTAAGTTTGTATTAGGCTCCTTATTAACATTTGTTGAGCACTCTTATTTGTATTTTAACATTCCTTGTAAATATGAAAACTAATAATTTCACTTACTCGTTGAAAAATATACCTATATTAGATGAAAATGTTTAACTATTTCTTTGATTAAAAAAGTTGAGCCTTTTATTAAAAGAACTCGTTAGAAAGCCCATTTTTTCTTAAAACCAAATACAAACACAGAATATGTATTTATTACAACCAAGATAATGATAATTATGAATTCAAAACAAAAAATGCCCCACCATTTTTACCTGATTTGGAAAATTTTAAAAACGATTTATTGTATTTAATTAAAACAATAAAGTTTGGCCCTCTAAAAAACAAATTTCAAACAGAATTTAAAGTAAGATGTTCCAAAAAATACCTCAAACCCTAATATTTTGGTTTTTGCTAATAAATCAAATAACATTTACCAACTCACAACAGAAAACTATGAAAAAATTTTACGCGACAATTTCACTAATTTTGATGAGAAAGGCCCTAAAAATTTGGGAAATGCATTTAGTTTAGATGCGCAAAGTATTGCTAAAAAAATAAACTTTGATAACAGAATCGAATCAATTGCTCCAGTCCAAGTCTTTGTAACAATAAAAGACCATAAAACAAATTTTCAAAATAAACTATATTGTACATTATTGGTTTCCATAAAAAGTGAGATTGGACACATAAGCAAAATTAAATTGGAAGCAATTAATGATATTCTTATTAATTAAATAAATTTGCAATAATGTAAAAATACCGCTAATGTTATAAATTGGTTCTCCATAATCAAAACTAAAAGTGACTGTAAATTTATTCACTTTGATAATAATGATTTTTACCCTTCAATAACTGCAAATATTTTAGATAAAACAATTGAATTTGCAAAAAGCCACACAGTTATTCCTGAAGAAACAATCCGTATAATAAAACATTGCAGAAAAACCTTACTTTATTTTAATAAGAAGCTTGGAAAAAGTAAAGCATACATGACTGCTTTGATGTAATGGGCAGTTATGACGGAGCTGAGATTTGTGAATTTGTTGGACTATGCATTTTAGATTTATAAGGTAAAATAATCAATATAAATGATTTAGGCCTTTATCTCGACGATGATTTAATTGTATTGCGTAAAAAATCAGGTCGACAACTCGATAAAATTAGAAAAGATATTATCCAAATTTTTAAAAATATTGGCTTTCAAATCGAAATAAACATAAATTTAAAAATTGTGAACTTTCTCTAAAACAAATCCCGATTTCAATTAATAACAGGCTAAATCAAAACTCCTCAAATAAAAACGTTATCAGTTTCTCTAAACAAATATTTGAAGATGCCCTTAAAAAAAGTGGTTTTGAAAATTTTGAACTAAAATTTAAAGAAAAAAAGAATACAAAAAGCGGAACAGAACTAGAAATGTAGCTTGGTTAAACCCCCCATATAGAAAGAAATGTTTCCCCCAACATAGGAAAAGTGTTTATAAAATTGATCGATAAGCATTTCCCGCCCTCTAATAAATTACATACAATTTTTAATCGAAATACAATTAAACTTAGCTACAGTTGCACAATAAGAATGGAAAAAATTATAAAAGGTCACAATAACGCTTTGTTAAACGAAATGGAAAAACTACAGAAAATTGTTATTGTAAATAAAACAACTATTGCCCAATAAATGGAAGTTGTTTATCAAAAAATTGGGCATGTAAAAGTGTTGTTTCCTTTAAGAATGTACCTAATAAACAATATATTAGCATAACAGAGGATAAATGGAAAAAACGTTTTGCCAATCATAAGCAATCTTTTTAAAATAAAATGTACTCAAAAGACACATGCTGCCAAAATATGTATGGGAATTAAAAAGTAAAATTATTGATGTTTTATACTGAATTGGTCCATCCTTAAAACAGGGCCTGCATATAACAATATTTCCGAAAAATATATACTATGCCAACAAGAAAAATTTTAAATACTTACTCACGCAAATCAAGAATCTTTATTAAATAAAAAATCGGAATTAGTTTATAATAGCAGGTACGAAAATAAGTTTCTCCTAAAAAACTATAAAAATAAATGTATACATATACAGTGGAGTAACCTCAGGTATTTTCCTGGTTGTTTTTCAAGCAGCTGAAAAATTGTTTATGTTTATCTGGAGTTATCTGCTCTCGTTGAATCTACTTTTGTACTAATTTTTTTTTTTGGAATTTAAAATACTAGTCCACTTAAATATAACTGATAAGAAGCTTTTAAGTAAAAATGCCATCATGACATTGTTACTAAAAAAAAAATTATTTTATTTGTTGAAATTTTATTTCATGAAATGGATGTAATCAGGTATGATATTTTATTACGTCCAGTTCATGAAATGAAAATCCAGCTGAATAAAAACTGGCAAAATATTCAGCAGACCCAGAAGATACTGAAACATGATCAGCGTACACCAATCCTGTCTCTTGTAAAATCATGTAATGTTACTTTACAATATTTTATTTATCTTGCTTTCTTGTCGGTTTGTTTATTTATTTTTTGGTGTCCATGTCAAACAAACGCAGGTCAGCGGTAATAATAAAATAAATTCGTTAAAAAAAGTAAATAAAACAAACAACGCAAAACAGACTTTAATATAAAGTAAATAAAAGAACTTGACTTTTTTCGTCATTTGCAATCATTATGCATACATAAATGGCAAAGAATGTTTAATTTATTATGCATTTGATTAAATTTTTATGCCCTTTATAGCGCTACATTGTTACAAAGTTGTTCAATTATTTACACAGCTGTAACATATAGAAGTAATCTATTCTTGTAAAATTTCAAAATGATTATAATATTTACTTATAATTTTATAATTTTTCCAAAAAACGAAGATTTCTAATTTTTTTAGCATTTTTTTTTATGCTTCTTTAGTACATTTTTATGATTTTTTATTTAAAGAAACATTGCTTTACTGGATATCAGTAATCCAATGTTTCTTTAAATAAAACATCAACTATAAGTACCAAGTTTACGAAAAATTTAACAAAAAATTGATTTTATAAAACTATATATGTATTAAGATAAATATTTCACATATCACACTTTTTGTCCTAAAAAAAGTTTTCATCAATTTGTAAAGAATCAAAACAATAATAATGATTATGCTTTTGTGCTAAAAAACATTTTCAAGAATATGTAAAGACCTAAAACCATTGCAATGATAATGTTTTTGTGCTAAAAAATTTTTAAACAATTTTTAAGAATTAAATTGATTATAATGATAATGATTTTGTACTAAAAATTATTTTCAACAATATGTAAAGAATTAAAATTATTGTAATTATAATGTTTTTGTGCTAAAAAGTATTTTCAACAATTTTTAAAGAATCAAAACAATTTCAATGAAAATGTTTTTGTGGTAAAAATATATTCAACAATTTGTGTAAGTTAAAATCATTTATATCAAAATGATTATGTTTTGCAACAGAATTAAAGTGATTAGATTTTAGGAACAAAAATGTCCCAAAACATTGGCTTCCTTATTTTAAAGGCGAGGGCAATTATTTATTAAAATAATTATTTTTTTACTATTTCATATCTTTTTTTATAATATCTAACTTCCAATCATGTACAGGAAGTACTGAGTTTTATATAGCTTCACTTATATATTATTTTTGTGTTATTACCACTGTTGATAAAAATGCTTGGCGTGGAAACATTTTTTTAAAAGAAGTTTTTCAAGGTAAAGATTCCTTCCAAGTTGATTTCATTATGTCCTTGCTAGTTAGTGAGGATTACCAAGTTTATATATTATATCTTTACTAGTTAGTGAAAAGTGTGATGCGTCATGTCTCAGTTAGTAAAGCACTAAAGTAATTTTTTTGTGCCGCAGCCTTATTAAACAAAGTTGAGTGCAACAGTCATTATTAGTCAAAGTTTATGTTTTGTAAGTTTACGGTTAATAAAAGATTGTAACAACAACTTAAAAAGATTATTTTCCTTGTCCCCCCTTGTCATTAGTAAACGACTGGCTTTGGCCAAAATTGGGTTTTTTTCCAACTCCGGCCCCGGCTAAACAGTAGTTCTAGCATGGGTTATATGCGGGGTTAGGCTTTTTTTTATGAATGCAATTTTTTTACTGTTTTTGTTCCTTTTTTTTAAGCTACAAAAGTTAATGTATCTATTATGAAAGGTAAAAAATATATAAAAATCAGAAATGTATTTGTATTTAAATATACTCTAAAATACATAATTAAATATTATAATTATAATTTATATAACAACTTACAAACAAAATTTACAATATTAAGTAAAAAATTAGCCATTTTATTGAAAATCTATGTTTCCTCGTCGGAGTCTGAAGATTCAGGATTCCATACATCATAATAGTTTGAATTACAAAGTGTTACAAAGTCTGCTGGAGTCCCACATAAAGATGTAGTATATGAAGGTGCTCTTAAATTGTATTTAAAAAGAAGAAGTGTTTTAAGATTTTTTGTTTTAAGTCTAATGCGTTTTTTTTTTGTATCGATTTTGAAAAATTAAACTCACTTTCCATTGTAGCTGAGCTTGAAAGTGAACATAAATATACTCCTCCGAGGTTTTCTAGCGTTGTTATCTCACTTTTCATAGAGTTCCAATATAACAATGGATCCTCCGCAACATTTATTTGCTTCATATTTATATGCCTCTTAAGCTCAATTAGCAGATAAAGTTGCATTTAGATGGAGTCCATCACTTTCATCACCATCTGATACATCGTTTTCTAAAACTGTGTCTCACAGGAAATTCGCTGATGATGATTTGTAAACCTTAAAGTTAAAAAATTTTAATTTATTTAAAAAATCAGTAAAAACAAAGCTTTATAAAGCAATTTGAAACGTATTTAGTAATAAATTGGGTTTCCAATTTTTTTGTAATACTTTTTAATGATAAGAAAATGATCACAAATTTCTTAAGCTTATATGGATTTGAAACTAAACTTAATTTTAACTATTCAAAATAGTTTAGGAAATTTTTTATTGAGTTTAAATATTTATCGGTAACTGATTTCGCAGAATTAGCTTAAATATCTGTTTTACCATGATTAAGCTGACTTATCTTGAGGTACATCAAGTTCTCATTAGCTCTTTTTAAATAAAATTTATTTTGAAAACCTGCAGTTTTGTAGCTTGGATCAAGTAATGCAGCTACTGACAATATATTATTTCCTTCAATATAAGGAAAACTTGAACAATCGTCTTTTCCCTCTTGATAACTTAATCAGGGTTAGGGTTAGGGTTAGGGTTAGGGGTTAGATATTTGAAGCATTCAAGTTTTTAATGCGACCGTGGCGCAGTGGTTAGAGCGCTTGCTTTATAAGCAGGAGATCCAGGTTCGAAACGAGCTCGGACAATTTTTCGCGTCACGGTACGGAAGGAGGCGTGAACTTCCTGGTTAAATGCACTTCTGCGGTGTTCTGTGACAAGACTGTAAAGACTTCTTGGGGCACCTAAAAATAAAAAAAAATAAAAAAAAAATAAAATAAAATAACTTTTTAAAAAAAATCATAGCGCAATAAAACAACCAACTCAAAATAATGCAATAAAAAAATTTTAATATATTATGCTTTTTATTAATAACTGTAAAAAATAGTAATGAAAACTATTATATATATTTCAAAATAATAAAAATTATAAAAACAATATGTGAAAAAAAAAATTAGAGTTACAAACTTAACGAACCTTAAAATAATTTTTTCCAAATGGCTTTAAAAATGGACTGATAAAAAAATGCTCTTTTTAAATCAGTCAAAAATAAAGCAGTCAAACACATTGTTTTCTTTTAGGAATAACAAAAGTAATAAAAAACTGTTTGTATAATCTTTTCCCAGACAAATGGCTCATTATAATAAATGTTTTGCTTGTTCTATCCAAAAATTAAAAATGTTAGACATTCACAATAACATAACTGTTGCAATAAAAAAAGGTTTGTCAAGATTAAGCCAGCCCCGGACATAACTCCTGTCTTGGTTTCGTTTTACCAAACCAGGCCCCAGGGTTGGTCAAATATAAGCCACAGTCGTTTACTACTTCTCATTGGCAATATAAACAAATAAAATTAAATAGTTTTCAGGTGTAGCTATAAAAATTTCTGCAAATAATGTGGGTATTTATAAAAAAAAGTTTTAAATACTTTTTTACATTGTGTCATTAAAAAATGTTTATTTTTGTTATGTTAAATGTTTATTAAATTTATGTTTTTTTCTCCAGAATTACAGCAAGGAAGATGTGATGAAGATTATTTTTAAAGCATCAACTTGTTGGATGCAAGCTGGTTTTCCAATAAAGTTACTCAAGATTGTGGTTTATGCTCGCAATGTTAATAACCTAGATGCTTCAGCATCATCATTACGCACTTTGTTTAGTTTTCTAATAACTACGAGTTGGAGGAGGCAATTAGTTGAACAAGTTAGTTAAATTAAATGTTCTTAGTAGTTAATTTTTGAAAAACTCTTTTTCAGCAAAAGAAAGAGACCTTACTAAAACTTTATTATAAAAAGATGTGTGTTTTTCTCAAAGCAATACTTGGTTATTTTATTTAGGAATATTTACTTGAATTTAAAACTGTGTTTTTGTTGAACATTTGTGAAGTTTATAGATTTGTGGTATTGTTATGTATTCATATTTTACAATTATTATTTAGTTTTCACAAAATAATTTTGGTGTGGACAGGTCAGGCTTCTAATCGCTAATAAATGCTATTCACCTTTTAAAAGTAATAAATATAAAAAGAATAAACTATTATAATAATAATAAATTTTATAAGAATTAAACTCTGATATATAAATAGAGATGTAGTCAAGGCAGTTAAACCAAGGCTAAAACTAAGATTTTATAACTTAAGACCAAGACCAAAACTTTAAACTTTAAAACCAATTCCAAGACCAAGATATCAAAAAGTCAACCCAACACCAAGACCAAGACATTGAAAATCTTTACAAGACCATGAGCAAAACTTAGATTCTTAGTTTAACACAGCAAGACTCATGCTCACCCATGTTTGTATAGTATTTGGCTATTAGGTAATGTTTACCATTTATGTACATTACTCTATAATAAAATGTAATTACGTATGTATAATATAGTTATGTTATTTCAAATTGTTCAGTGCACTATTGTAGACGAGTAAAGATATCTTTGATAAAAGAAAACTAACAGGTTTCTTCTATCATTAAAAACAAAATGTACTTACCAAAGTTGATGCAAGATCATCATTACTCGTAAATTAACAATAGCACCCAACCTTAACCTTGTAAAAGCATCCATGCTGGACCTTTTTTCTTCAACTATAGTAGCGACATATTATAAAAACAAAAGTATTATAAAGTTTAAGGTAAAATCTATGTATTTTATTTTAGTACTTTATGCAAAAAGTAAAATAGACATATATCTATCATCTAATTTTATAACTTAACTAACATGTTAATCCTAGTAGTAAATGTATATTATTTTATACTAATCCATCCAGTATATTAACAATTTTTGTAAAGAAAGGAAAATAAAGAAAAGAAAAAGGAAAAGAAATACTTCAAGCTTTCGAGACCAAAAATATGATTAAATAATCAGTTATAAATCTTGAAATTGCTTGAGACCAAGATTTGAGTTTAAAGACCTATATCTGTATATAACCCTTATTTAATTGTGCGAAATAGTTGGAAGTGCTCATAAACCATTGTCGATAATCATTTCAAGTAGAAATATCAAAATTAAAATATCCCATGCCATGTCCAGAATGCAGCTAGTAAACGACCGGGGTTGATATTTACCGGGTTTGATAAATTATAGCCAGGGCTGGCTTTGTTGCCGGGTTGTATAAACATTTACACATCCTAAAGTATAATTTTCTTATTCAAAATTCATGTTATATTTTATATATATATAAACGTCATTATAATCAACGTGATTATCATAATCATCGTTATTATCATAATGATGAAAATGATCATAATCATTATCATCATGATCACGATCATCTCCATCAACAGCATAAAATAGGAATGCTAAAGCCTGATGATGATGATCATCATCATCATCATGATCATCATTATAATCATCATTATGCCTTCCTCTTTTATGCTGTTTTTCTAATATAAACAATCTGGAGCATTTTTTTTTCTTAACTAAAGCTCATTTACAGAATATATGAGGCACTCTCTTCAAGTTTTCTTACTAACACTACCATTGTCTACTGAAACTGCAACCTCTCTACATGCTGATGCGTAAATCACTTCATTATTTTCTAACAAACGTTGTTTGATAAAAAATTTTTTCAAATCTGTCTAAGATTAAGCCTTTTTTTGTCTTGAGTCACACCACACATCCATCTGATCGTCTTCTCTTTTGACAAATACTAATCCATATAAACACTAAAGTTTATATAACATTAAAAGGATATTGTATACCGGCATCTAAACAAATAGCAAACCTATATGTTTATATCCATAATATGTATGCATGATAGTATATGCGTCTTAAAAACTTTAATTTCTTCTGGAATAAAAATTTGGAAGCTTTTATTACTTCTATTTAACTTTAAGTCAAGCCTTATTCTACTCCACATTTTTCACCATCTTGAGCAGTTGCTTTATTATACATTAATCAATTTTTTCATCTTTTTTAAAAGAACATCTCTCTTAAGAACAAATGTCTTTTTATTATTGCGAAAACCTAATGTAAAAAAGTTCTGTCTGATGTTAAGCTCTATTATTTTCAGTTTACTAAATCTTGTATCTTATCTCAGATGTTAGGTACCAGAGACTTTTGATTAGTCTCCAAAAGGTTGCAGTTTCAGTAGACAATGGTAGTGTTAGTAAGAAAACTTGAAGAGAGTGCCTCATATATTCTGTAAATGAGCTTTAGTTGAGAAAAAAAAATGCTCCAGGTTGTTTATCTAAAGTAAGTCTGACATTTAATCTCTTATTCTTGGGTCTAATTTTTTTACCTCTTCCCAGAATAAAGCATAGTTATTTGTAAAGAAATCTTACTCTAATTTGACTCTTGAATATAATGACCATACTCTTGCTGTCAGTAAAACAGATTAACCCTTTGTTATTCAAATTACTCCAATGCTGACAGTTAAACAGATAAACCCATTGTTATTCAAATGAATTCCAATGCTAAAGTTAATTCTCAATTAAACACTTCTACAGTGTGTGCTCCAAAACAGATTTCCGTCATAGTCTTAAAGAAGTGTTCCCCAGAACTCTCTTCTATAATAGCTAAACTTTCATAAAGTGCTAAAAAAGTGTTTCCAATATTTCAAAACTCTAGAAAACACTTTGACCTCTCCAAATATCCTAAAATTAGCTTATACTCTGTTATTAGTTTTAAGGTTTTGAAGTTTTATATAAGTTTTTTTTAACTGCAGTAGTAAAGTTATTCTTGAAAGGCTACCATCTTCTTTATTTCAGTAACTTTAAGGGTACCACAAGGTTCTACCTTTGCTACTGTATTGTTTTTTTTTCTAAAATAAGGATCTTCATACAGTATGTTTGCAAAAATTAATTGTGAATTTCTTTAGGAAATGTATAATTTTAGTTAAGCTATTTGTTTTTATAAATTTTTTAAAGGCACTTTTTTCATGGCTGCATTTATAAATTATTTACGTTTTTTTATTTAATAAACTTATTATATTTAAATAGGTTACTATTTCAACTTTTTATTGCAAACATAGCATACATTTTTTGGAACCATTATTATAGGCGAGAACAGTTCTTAGATGAGACAATTTAAACTCAAAACTAATATTTTGTTTCTTTTAGATTTCATATAAATTTTGACAACTTTTTGTAATTTAAGTATTTTTTGTTTGTGGTTGGCACCAAGTTTTATCATTCAATCTCAGTTAAGTCTATATAACTGTTGCATCTGTAAATAAAATTTTTTGATAAGCATTTTCCATTCATATTGCTACTAGTTTCTATTTTGCAATTACAATAATTAGTACTTGTTTCTTTCAGAAATTCATTTTTATTAATAAATGCCACAATGGGGCTTTTTTTAATTCTTTCTGTAATTTAGAATTTATTTTTAGAATTATAAAAGGCTACAATATTGCATACTTTTAAGTTTTCATGATTGTCATAGGCAAAAAATTTACTTTAAATCATACAACTTAATTTTTGCTCTGCCTAATGGCAATCTGGCAATTTAAGTTGTATGCCTACATTGCTAAACAATGACAATTTAAGCTGTATGCCTATATACCAATAATGGCAATTTAAGTTGTATGTCTGATAGAAATTATCAGCCCTGGATTAAAAAATTAAAAATCAAACGTTGAAATTACAATTGTAATTATGGTGGTATGAGTTTTAATGACTTGATGGAAACAAAATTTGACAAAATGATGTAGGGTTCATCTTCAGTATTGAATGAGGGGATAGAAATTTGTTTTTGTACCAACACTTCACCACCTTACATGTATAGCTAAATTTGATACTTCTCGAATAAACAGAAACTGCAAACTTTTGGTAAAAGTTTGTACGGTTTGCATTGTTTAATATATTTCTGTTTAATAAAGGGTAAAATTAATCTTTAAATTCAACTTTTATTAAGATAACTAATTTTTATAATAAATCACATTACAAATTTCAGATGGCTTCTCTAACAAAGTTTAAAAGGTGTTTCACTCACTCAAAAATACACATAAATTTTTTTTACTTCTGGGTTCCTTGTTTAATGACAGCTTGATAAACAATTATGTTAGACAGACAATGGTTCCTTATATAAAGTGCTTTTTAGTGAGAGTTAGTAATAAATTTTATGTTTGGCATGCCAATTCAACTTATTTTAATTGTATTTTTATTAAATATTTTATGAAGTCTGTTTATTTAGAATAGTGCATTGTACAATGCAATTAAAGAAACTAAAAAACTATAGTCTTTCAATTGTTCTGCTAATGTTTGCGCTTCGTGTGCGATATCGGGAGTTTTGGTTTCAGTTTCATATATAGTAATTAAAGCATCATGTACGCTGCTTATTTGGTATCGGATGGCTTTAAGGCTCTCAATTTTGGCTTCCCAACGAGTGTCGCATAATCATTTAAGAGTGAAATTTGTTGTATGTTGTAAGTAAAACATTCCAGCGTGAAGTTGATGCAGAAAATAATGTGAATTATCTTTGTATTATGCCAAAAACGTTAATGGAATTTAGCGAAGACTGCGCTGCGTCATAAATAACCAAATTGAGAGAATGACTTCTACATGGAAGGTAAAAAGCCAAAGGATTCAAATCTAATATTCGCTTTTGTAGGCCTATTTTTTTACCTTTCATATTTGCACCGTTATCGTAACCTTGCCCTCGACAAAAGCTTATATTCAGTCCAAAATCTTTTAAAGCTCCAATTATGATTTCTGTTAAACCAAGACCTGTCGTGTCGTTAACATTGAAAAACCCAAGAAAGTGTTCATTTATTTTTATAGGATATTTTGATATATTTACAATTCTAATCGTAAGCGAGAGCTGTTCTTTGTGAGATACGTCAAGAGTGCAGTCAGCAATGATAGAATAATATGTACTTTTTAGAGCTTGGGATATAATTATGTTGGTTAATTTTGATGCCATTATATCTATCATTTCATTTTGAATGGTTTTTCCACAGTAATGATCAGAAATTTCTCCTTTAAGAGCTAGCGTGACGTGGTTTAACAGGATAGGATAAAATTTAGCGAGTAATTGTACCAACCCTAAAAAAATAAAATGTATATATTTATTTTTATAATATTTATTTTTATATTCAGATTTATTTTCAACCCTAAAAACCCTAAAATGTATATATTTATATATATATATATACATATATAAATATATGTATATATATTTATAGTGGGCTTAAAAATGAAAAATTTTGATTTGTAACACACATTTAAAAAAAAAAGTTCAGTGGTTGCCAGTTTTAATTGACCTACTTGTGTTTAGTTCTTAATATGTAAAGTTTTTGATATTTTTTATGGGTTAAAAATGCAACAATAATCATAAATGCATTATAAAATAAGCTAAAATCATAATTTAGGTACCAAATGATACAGAGTTAAATTAAGAACATTGCTTATTTAATTAAGAGTTTTTTCTAAGTTCTCAGATTATATGGTTATTGCTAAAAATCTAATTTTTTTGTGCTTTTTAGTATTGAAATATTGAAAATATGACAGCGGCTTCTTTGAATATTTTATACATTTCAAATTAACTTTTAAGATACAAAACCCTTACAATTGTTGTGTTATTTATATATAAACACAAAAAAACAAAGCATTAAAATTTAAAATCTCTTTTTAAACAAGTGTTTAAACAACGTTTTGACTGTGACACTCATGTCCTAATACAAGTTATTTTTCAATAAACTCCAGTATTTTATCTTCTTTATTCAGTTTCAAAACCGATGTAATTGTGTGTCAGTGGAATATTGGGGTCATTTGAAAATAACACAATTTTGAAATTAATTTTTAGGTTTTTGTCTTAGACCTTTATTCATTAAGGAAAAATCACTTTTGCTAACATTGGCTTCATTGTTGATGCCGCTCTTAACCGTTTTCTCTACAAAATCATTATCTTCACCAATCTTCTATGACGTTTTTTAAATGCAAAGTTTTATTAACTCCTTATCTTCTGACCTCGTTATCCTTATTTAACTTTCCAATAGGAAGATTTTTAATATGAGCAAAAAAAATAATACTAATAATAACTTTATAACAAATGTTTTCAGCATTTTATTCATAAATTTTATTGATACTTTGATTTGCATTAAATAATTTTTTGAGACGGCCAGTTCAATATTTATCAACCTTAATATCAAATCCGGTAGGAAAATACATCTTTGCAATAAATTCTGATTTATTATGTATAAATTTAGCAGTATTATGTATCTGTTTCAAAAACCTACTGAAAAAGATTTAATGGTAGGTTTTTAAAATAGATACATAATACTGCGAGAATTGTGTAAATGTTATCGCATGCTAATCTTAGCCTTTAAGATTGGTTCATAGGTCTAACTTCTAAAAAGGTCGAATCATTATCAATATTCTCTATGATTGCACACCAACAAGTGCAATAAGGATAATATTGGTCAGTCCATACGTCATCAATAACTTAATTTTCTAGTATGACGAATTTTGGATTTGGAATTGGTATTAACTTAGCAACACCCCCTTTGGAACAATTGCCATTTAGCTGTCAACCAGACTTTTGGAGCTGAAAGTTTTATATACGTCTTGGCACCGGCTGGTATGAAATGCCTGGCTCGGCTACCGGCCTGGAAACCAGCCCGGCTACCAGCCCAGCTACAGGCTTAGCTACCGGTTCGGCTCCAGCTCCCCTACTTTATGAACGAGAATTGCAAGGTTTAGAATATTTTTTTGATCACTTTTGCTAACCCAAATCCAAAGCAATTACAACAATTAACTTTTAACCAAATTTCATGATTACAAGGGGATTGTATTACTATCAGTACTCTATTACCGGATTTAAAAAAAATGTTTTGTGTTAATATACATTTTTTTGTGTATATTGTTTATCCAAAACTAGAGTTGCTAGTTTTAATTTTAGTTCTAATTCTACCCAATTGACACGGTACCTAAAATAGAAATCATTGTCCCGTGCCAACTAGGTAAATCGTACGATTATTTTTACAACAGAAGTTTAAAACTTTGAACTTGTGAGCTGTGTAAAGTCCCACTTGATATGCGTTTTGTCATCCATAATTTTGAAGCCATTAAACTTTGTAAGCACTTTGTCATAAAAAATTTTGAGCTCGAGTTTTAGCAATCAGTGATTGCTTACCTGATTACTTTGGATATTTAATGGCTCGATCAGACATGAAATTGTTAGATTTCTTAACTTTTCTGAAACTTTATAACTTTTTTTAACTTTATAACTTTTGCTTGTTGTCGTGAATACTCGTTGAATACTAATTGCAGCATTCTTATCCTTAAAGCCAATTTTCTTCAAGATCTTTTATACTTTTTTGATTGATAGAGAGCTGTTGTATTGTTTTATGACCCTAGGAACAAGAATTTTGCTAGTTTTAGAAGCTTTAGCGATTGAAAGTAACAATGCAGTGGGGTTTTGTAGACAGTTGTGCAAAAATATTTTTTGTTTTTTTAACTGTTTCGATGACATTTTTATTAAGAGAAATATTTTGACTAGTTTGTTGATGTTTTTAATTAATAATATCATTACTTAATGTAAGTATGCCAAAAAAAAAAAGGTTTTAATATATGTTGGTGACAAGTTTTAAAACGAAATTTATCAATCCGAATTTAAAAATCCCATGCTTATGTATTACTTTGCAGCTATAAATAATCTTTGATTATTAAGTCGAGCATCAAATATTTAACAGCATAAAAAATCAATATAAAAATACAATACAATTTACTCGTTTTATTTTTTTTAAATATAGCACATTAAGAAATGCTATTAGAGAATAATATTTTGTTGAGTGCGAAATTGTTAAAATAT
>NC_088934.1:57410000-57487500 GCF_038396675.1 Hydra vulgaris
TTTTCCTCTTTTAATTTTTGAATGAGTGTTTGTGGTTAGCCCATCTTTTCTTCCATTCACCTTCTGCTAGGCCAATATATACTTTTTCTGGGGTGTTAGGGGGGGATACTATACATTTATAAATAACATTAGAGGCTCTACGTTTTCCTATTATAGGGCAGTTTTCTTTCTTTACACAATTGCAGGGTGGGTATTCTTTTGGTCTTTCTGAACTAATTTTTTTGTTGTGGCTTTTTATTATACTTTCGATATTTTTTGTGCAGCTGTAACTCAATTTGATGGTGTTTCAATTGAATAGTTTACTTAGGGGGTGGGATGTTGGAAAGTGTTTGTTGATTAAGTTTAGGAAGATATGTCCGACATTGGTCGAGACGCTTTTACTGTAAGGGGGGTTAAACCATATTATAGTTCCTTTTCTTGTCTTTTTTTCTCTTTTTTGGGGTTTTACTTTAAATTAAAAATAGTGAAGCCATTGCTTCTTAGTTCATCTTCGTATTCTGGTATAGATAAATTAAATGTTTTTTCATTCGAGGAATTTTGTGATAATCTGTTGTTGATAGAGATGGGGATTTGCTTTATTATTTGCGTAGGGTGGTTGGATTCAGAGTGGATGTAACGTAGCTAATCATTTGGTTTTTTGAAAGGTTGCTAGGAGCTTTTTTCTAAGTTAAAGGATACATCTAAGAAGTTGACTGCGGGTAGGTTTGTTTGGATCTCTATTTTAAAACCGATCGTTTTTATAACTTTAATTATGTTTTTTCGTATTCTATCAATTTGTGATCCAGTTTTTTTACGAAGTATCATCAGACCATCGTCACAATATAGTCCAACGTCTTCTTTATTTATTATTTTAGATAGTGAGTCTAATATATATAGGCCCACCAGTTCACAAACTTCGGCACCGTCAAAACAACCCATTGTGACATCAAAGCAGTTGTGTGCTAAGTTTTTGTTCCATGTTTCGTTTTTAAAAAATAGCAAGGACTTTCTGCAATGTTTAATGACTCTGATGTTCTCTTCGCTAATACTTGTGAGTTTTTTTGTAAACAGTACAAGTCCCCGCTTACAGCAACGTAACAAAAAAATGCTTGCTTTGCCTTCATATAAAACTTTGCATAATATTATACAAAGGAAAGCAAAAACTATTAAATAAAAAAACAGAATTTATTTCTAAGTGCCGTCACGAAAACATGTTCTTGCTTGACAACCACGAGCCCAAAGAATAAAAAACCAAACCATGCTCGCAAATAGTTATAGTTTTATAATTGTTTTTGAACGCCACAATGTTTATTGAGTATATTTTTTAACGAAAAAAACAATGTATTTTTTACCTGATGATTGCTAAACGCATGAAACTTTTAGTAGTAAAAATCATGTAGTTATTTTTTTAATCTCGTCAAAAAATCAATTATATATATATATATATATATATATATATATATATATATATATATATATATATATATATATATATATATATACATATATATATTTATATATATATATATATTTATATATATATATATATATATATATATATATATATATATATATATATATATATATATATATATATATATATATATATATATATATTAATTTTCTGATTAAAACTCTGCAAATATATTAAGAAATACAAGAAATAAATTTTTTAATGAATTGTTAGTTATTATGATGTTGAAAAACAGTAGCAGTTTATATTGTTTACTGCTACTTAATCCTGAGTAACATGAATTTAATTACTTAATGATAATTTTTGCATTTCTGTAAAATATATATCAAAACATTGAATATTTGTTTTTTATATTTGAATAGTTTTTTTTTTTTATATGAAAATATAGATTATAATACTGAATATGGATAGTGCAGGGCATGTTGGAGAAGCAAGTGAGAGAAGAATTCTTTTTCTGTTAGGTTAACCTCCCTAGATATTTTTTCAAAACTTGCAACCGTCGGAGAAGTTTGTCACAGAATTTACTGGATTGACCGGAGCCATGCAGTTGCAATCAAAACATTGTCATTCAAATTGAATGTTCTTTGGGGAGTCCAGGCAAGCTTAAATGCAGTGGTGGTATGTGCTATGCTGATAGCAGAAACGAAATATCAAATGTATGCATCATAAGGAACCTGGGTAACATTTGGAACAAGGCAAACTTTAAAACTTCAAGTTAAAACAATTTAAATGTTACATAAGTTAAAAAATGACAATTCTCTGTTGTTTTTTTTAGACATCAAGTTAGCGTGAGAGCTGAAACTGCTATGTTGTCTTCCATATTCCAAGCTAGTAGAGTAGATATTGACATGTGGAACAATTCTATGTTGTAAATGGCAAGGAAAAACCATGAAATTATAGAGATTAAAGCACTTATAGTCAGAAAGTAGATCCTAGAAAAGATAAGGGGTTTAAAGCTTGTTCTTCACTTTGTCACAAAGTTGTTTAAACGGTATACAACGGAAGTCAAGATTTGGAAACAGTAGAAAGGTTGACAATTAGTGGTTCCTCTCCAGAGTCCAGCTCACTTTACTTTCTTCTGGGAATACTTGAAGTATCCTCCTTCAAAGAGAAAGATCAAGTACTGGCTATCCAAAGTCTGGATATTATGACTTGACAGACCAGATCATAGCTTGTTGTGCTGACACAACTCACTCAAACATTGGAAAGTAAATAGAAATATTACAGTTTATTCTGTGTTTATTTTGTGCAATTAGAAATATTGCAGTTTTTTCTCTATCTTGCCCAATTCTGTGGCTATTGTGCTGGTATAATGCTTTAATATATAAATTAGAGGCATATTTTTCTTTTTCTATTTCTGAGAGTAATGACAGAAAATGACAATAATATAAATTTAGGTACCATGTAATGGAACAACATGTCAAGATGGAACTACATGAAGTAACAAAGGGACTCAGAATATCCTCATACAAAAGACATCAAGATCTTCGGCCTAAGATTGAAAAAGGTGTGAATATATTGGCCAACATAGAGAAATTTGAGAACAGACCTGAGTTGCACAACAGCTCTTAAAAAAATATTTTTGACCGATGATTACAAGTATTTATTGCAACTGGTAGCCTTTTACCTCAGAGCAGGTTTGTTAAACTTCAGGTTTCTACAACCAGGTGCACATCACAAAGCAAGATTTATGGCTGATTCATTGTTTCTGTAAGCAATGCAAATGACCAAGATTTACAACCAGTAACTCAGCATCATTGAGATGAGGATGATTCAGAATGAAACAAATTACATTGTGACCTTACACTATTTATTCTTTCTGAAGAGTCTAAATGCAGCTCAGGTTCCATCGAATGATCTTAGAGCATTTAAGATCTCATTGCAGATCATTATAGATCCATTTTACTCCAAAAAGTACAGAATGATTGGCAAAGCTCCTAAACTGTTATCTTTTGCTTTAGCTGACCAGCGCTTAGAAGAGAAAAAGAGGATAGGTATTCTTGTGGAATTGTTAAAGTATGATGTTCCAGAGATGACAAAGAACAACCAGAACCTTTTACACAGGTCTGTCCCCTTTCAGACTTTGTTTCTCAGGAGTCTTATCTCTCTTTTCTCCATCTTGGTATAACCAAAAGATGACGTCAAACCAACATTGTATTTTGAACCAACATTTTTTTAAGAAAGGTTGCAGGTCTAAGCCAGAAAACTATCCCCCTATCTCACTTAAGTTCTGTTCTGTGCAGAGTAATTAAGCACTTAATTTGTTACTGTATGCTTAGCTATATGATATAATCATCACCTTTGAAAATCAACTGGACCTATTTCTTCTGGAATTTTTTCTGCAAAAAAAAAATTATTTGAAATTTATCATACTGGGGTTTCGTTTGTTGCCCTGCTTGCAAGTGCTTAAACATTTGTCACAATTTGCTTATGTTATTACTGTTCTTTAAATAAAACATTTATATCAGTTTTTATCAACAAAAAAAATTTATATCAGTTTTTGACAATTTAGTTAATTTAAACACTTTTTATAAAATTTATAAAAAAAATGGTAAAAATAAAAAAAAAGTAACATAATAAAATAAACAACTAAACTTAATTTTAAAATAGCTTAGATATTAAAAAAAACTTCTACAGGTATTAAAATATACTAAGTAAAATAGTTTGTCTTATTTATAGTTTTATTGTTGCTTATAGTTGTATTGTTGGTTATAGTTTTAGTTTTAGTATTACTTAAAGTTTCAGTTTTGCTTAAAGCTTTAGTGTTGCTTAAGGGTTTAGTGTTGCTTATAATTTAAGTGTTGCTTATAGTTTCAAGGTTGCTAATGTGGTTAGTGTTAATTAAAGTTTCAGTTTTGCTTAAAGCTTTTGTGTTTCTTTAGTGTTGCTTATAGGTTTAATGTTGCTTATAATTTTAGTGTTGCTTAAAGCTTTAGTGTTGCTTATGGAGCTAGTGTTGCTTATAGTTTTAGCGTTGCTTATAGTATTATTGTTGCTTAAAACTTTATTGTTGCTAATGGGTTCAGTGATGCGTAAAGTTTTAGTGTATAGTTTTTGTAAGTTTCATTAAAAAAAAAAATTTGAAAATTAAAATTTTGCCAATTAACCTTAATAAGTTAGAAAATTTTATCATTGTTTAGTTCAAAAAATTGACTGTACTTGGTAGAGTTTATTATTATTTTTTTTAATTTTTTTGGCAAAATAATAAATAAGAGTTTTTGTTTTCAGAAACATCTGATAAATTTGAGTTATTTGCCAACTATAACTAAAGTTTTCTAATCTTCTTTTATTATTTTTTGAGTTAATTCACGTAATAGACTTAATTCAATGTTTCAGTTTACAGTTTACTTGTTTTTTCAAATTAATTTTGCTGATACTTATAATATTCTATATAATAAAAGATTTTTATTAAATTTTTAACATTCAAAGTTATTTTGTACTACATAACAATGCCACTTTTTTTTTTAATGAGTTTGTGAAGTTTTGCATAAACCCCACATAAAAGAAAAAAATAGTTATTGTTGGTTATTAATTAAAAGCAGTATGTTTTTATTATTACTTGTAAAGTTTATTTAGTAGTTTATCGACATTTTGTTCTCTAACTTATTTGCTTTTTAATATAATCAAATTTTAACTTTTCAGCCACAAGAACGCTATGACATTTATATGTCTTACACTTTTAAAGACAGACTTCTTGCAAGTGAAATAGTTAAAAAGTGTGAGAAGTTACATAATGGTATTCGTATCAAACATCCTCAATGCATTAATGAAAATGAAGTATGGCAAGAAGAAATATATAAGGTAATGATATTGCTAGTTTCTGATATATGATGAAAATATTTCTCTTTTTGCTTTTTCTGTGTCTGTGTTTTAAGTTGATTATTTTGTTTGGTTTATATTTTATGCCGATCATTTTGTTACTTCTCTATTTTGTTGTATTATTCTGTTAGGTTGTATTATTCTGTATTTTATGTTAATTATTTTGACAGGTCAGTATTTTACGTTGCTTATTTTGTTGTATTATTTCGTTAGATACATATTTTACGATGACTATCACTTTATAAGACTTAAGTTAATGAATAATTTGTTGTGTTTTGTTAGTGAATCGTTAATGAACAATTTTTGCTTGCGGGTTTTTTATTTTTAAAATTCTATAATATCATAGGATCTTTTTTGTTAAATTGTTAAATGTTATGTTAAATTCTTACATGTTAAACTGTTAAATGTTATGTTAAATTGTTACATGTTAAACTGTTAAATGTTATGTTAAATTGTTAAATATTAAAAAATAAGCAAACTGTTCTAATTGTTTAAAAAAAGCATGATAAATGCTTTTTTTCAAAAAAGATATTCCTTAAGATCCTAAACTCTAATCTGAAAAGCATGTTTCTTCAAAAATAATTTTTCACTAAAGTATAATACCTTGGTCTTTAAAATAAGGTAATTTAAGTTTTGAAAAACATGAACAAAATTAAACAGTATCATTTTATCGAAAATATCTGATTCATTTAAGGCTATCATGAGGAGTTCATGTGTTATTGCTTTGATATCTTCAGAATATTTAAACGATTCCTCTTGCATTGAACAGTTTAATATCGCTCTATGCTCTTCAAGATATCAAAATTCTGGTGAATTGTTCATATTTTATGTTGCAGAGATATCTTTACCTAGTTATATGGGTTTTCATGGATTTTTTGATTGCAGGTTTGTATTTTAAATTAAAAAAATGTTTTGTTTGGGATAGGAACAGCGTTTGTTTTTATTAATGGATATACTTAATTTGATAAAATTTATACCATATATTAAATATTTACATTATGTATTAAATAAAAAACTATATAATTAAAATTTAAAAAAAATTAAATACTATATAGTTAAGTAATTATACTATATATTAAAAAGTTGTACTATATATTTTATACTATAATTGATAACATATATAAATATTATTGTTTATTATTGTAAAATATAAAGTTTTTTAGAACACCTAAGATGTCTTATGACAACTATGTGAAATAAATTTATTATAGGGAAGGTTATGAAAAAGTGATGAATGCTTGCAAAGATGTTTGTCGTTCTCTATTTGGATCAACCATTACTGCTATATGTCCTGATCCTGTTGAAAACAACGAGATGTTGCTTGCTGTTGAGAACGAGGAGATGCTAGCATCAAAGAGCGTTTAGATGATTCTGTTCTGAACGGTTTGGGTGGACCAATGTTTATTAAAAGGGTATATTTATCTCAAAGTGACGGTGGAACGGATGTTTATTTATTAACAAATTTAATATTTATTTGTTTTTTTTTTACTATGTTTTATATTTTATTTTAAATGTTTTTGTAATAAGAATTTACTATATAATTTTTTTAAATAATGTTTACTTGTATTATAATGTTAAAAGTTTTACTAAATTGCAACATAGTTAAACTTTCTATTAAGTATAAAAAATCGTTAATCTGGCATGAATTACCTTTGTTTATTTTGATATAAATAAGGCTGACTTAATTCATACCATATCAACGTTATTACATTCTATACATCACTCTAACAATTATCTATAATCCTGCACAAACCGATAAATCTAAATAATCATTTCATGAGTTTATGTGCTATGAGTTAATGCTTACTGTAAAGTCTGTTTTTGAGGTTTTATAACAGAGAAGGAACGGGAAGGGGGTTAAAAACAACGGCAACGTACGGGGTTTGATTATCTGTTGTCCTCTATTTCTCCGGAAACTTAAATTTTATTATTTTTTATTTTATTTACTTTTTTGCGCTCCCCCAGCTAGGTACCGATGCTGCCCATGTAAAGGAGCATTGGTACAAAAAACTTCGTTTCGAAAAATCAAAAGTATAGTACTTAATCATTAATATTTCTAAACATAAATTATATTAATATGTTGCTAATACATTAGAAAATAGGGTAAAATAATTGTTTTTGAAAAAAAAAATTTCTAATTTTTCTCCATTTTTTAAATTTCTTGTTAAAACGTACCAATGCTCCCCGTCTCCCCTATAGATATTAGGGTAAAGCGATTAAAAACTTGAAAAATTTTTGAAATGATTCTGTCTGTGTTGCGGATTGTAGTATTTCAGTAAGAAAATAATATTATAACAATATTTTTTTTATTATTATTAAAAAAATGAGTTCCCGAGGTTCTTTAAAATTTTTGAAGAATGCTAATATGAGCATCATGCCCCAGGTTGAAGTTATTCTGAAAAAATTTTAAAAAAATTAAAAAATTATTTGAATTCTAGAGGAACCTTATCTCATCTAAATCCAAAATAAAAAATTTATTTTATTGTTATAACTAATAGAACACCATTTGCCTATCATGAATGTTTAATTTCAAATTTATTTTTTTGCAATGAAAATTCCTATACCCTATTAGATATGTCGAATTCACCTAAAGTATATTTGTTTTTTAAAATTTATGAGTTGAGGAGAAGGATGCTGAAGGGGATGTGTTCATCGAAAGAATACAGTTGCATAAAATGGGTAGAATGGGTCTTGAATTTATACTTTTACTGCGTACGCACTTTATGGATGTTCCACTATATCGAATATTTGTAATATTGGTTTTTGTTTAAGCCTTTCATTTTTATATTTTAAAAGAACTCCTTCGTCTAATACACTTAATTGATAATAAAATTATTTTTTCTATTTGGTTTGGTCATTTTTTAACAAGGTTTTAGTAAAATTCGGTAAATGAAATATAAGATAAAATGAGTTATTCAAAACAAAAAATTTTTATTTTCGGTACAATTCAATACAAAAATTTTTTAATTACGGTAAAATTGCCAAAGTTCGGTTACTTTGACTTTGGACATATTTTAGACATAGATTTAAAATTCTTAATATTTTAGACATAGATTTAAAATTCTTATTTGAGTTTTAAATTTTTTTTCTCAATTTTACAGAGAACTAAATTTTTAATTTATATCAAAAAAATGAAATAGTAAAAATAAAAACTGGCACTCAATATTTTGCTTCAAATGAAAAAGTTTTAACAAGTTTTAACAAGCTTTCAATACCACCTCATAAGTTCACTATATTCATCCCAATTAAAACAAACGTAATATTACATGTTTAACTTCCCAATAACACATCCCCTTTCTCAAAAAAATTTAACATTAAAATAAAACACCGCAATATGACAAATTTAACAAAGTATAAAAACTAGTTTTGTAATGTTATTTTATAATAAAGTTATAAAAAAAAGTCGTCTACTTCATTTCTTTTTTCAATTTTATTTTTAAGTTGACAATTTTCATAAAAAAAATCATTAAAATGCAAAAATTATTTTATCTAGATATCTAGTTATGGATAGAATGGAAAGTTATGGAATATTTTATGAAAGAAGGAGGGATAAATTTTGGGGTTTGTTTGTTCGCAGAATAAACAAACCAAACGTGAGGGCAACAAGTTGGTAAAATATTTTTTGTACTATCTTCAACTAGACTTATATTCATCTATAAGTTTTAACTTTCATAAGTGCTATTTAAAAAAGATTTCAACAAGAATTAAATGATTAAAACTGTTTTTTTTTTTTTTTTTGCGTCTTCTGCTATTTTTAAGCTGGTTCATTTATAATAGAAAAGTTACTTTACATTAATTAAAATTTAATTTATTTGAAAGAGGGAACAGAATGCGACAAAAAATAAATTTTCCTCAATGAGTTTATTAATGACCTACAAGGAAGTTATATTCAGTAAAAATACCCCCAAAAAGGCTGTTCACTTCAAACACAGTTACTCCTGAGTAAAAACTCATTTTATTTTCAAACTTGGTATACTTATGCATGCTACCTGTACCTAGTTTGTGAGTTTTTTCTAATAAAAAATCTTGCTACCTCTAAAAGCTATGGTTCAAATCAACTTCATTTTTTTCTCTATTCTGCTATTAAGCCTCTTATTTAACTTTAAAAAAATATTGCCAAGTATGATAATCATTTGAAAAAACTCAGGAACTAGCAGTTTACTTGATGAATAAATCCTGAAAATTTCGTTATCACAAATATTTCTTAAGTTATGTTGTTTTTTGTGTTACAATTTTCGTAAAAAGCGATATGCAAAAAAAATTAAAAATAAATATATAAAATTTATTTTTATAACTAAATTCCACCTTTAAGGTAACTTTTTCCTCCCTCTTTGTGTAATTCCTTACCCAATAAACCCTTCTTTATTGCCTTAAGTTGTTTTTGTTTGCTCTGGTCTTATCTGATGCTTTATTAATTGAAATTATATGCTGCGCTGATTAACTTTTATGAGAAATAATGTTAAAACAGACACCACTCAGTATTCCAAGTTTTTTTTGGCCGAGAAGACTACCACGACAAGGAGGCTACTTATTTGTGGTACAACCTCTCTCAACTCTATAACTCCGAAAAACAAACCTTGACGAACAAGGTCGCTGCGCGGAGAAACGAGTTGAGCGCGGTACTAGCGGGAACTGGTGGAGATCGAACTCGAAACCTCTTGCTTATGAAGCGAGCACTCTACCACTACACCACAACTGCTCTACCATTACACCACAACAAGTTTCTCAAATACTTTGGCAATTCCAAATTGACTTTCATTAAAATAAAGGATAGCAATGTTAAGACATAACTCTAGAACTGATTTTTCTACAAATACTTGTTTGGGATCCAGAGTATATTATTAAGGGACTCATTGAATCTTGTGTTTCCCCGTGGATGCACTTGTTCAGAATCTCTTCATTTGAAAGTTCTTAAAAAACATTTGTTAATATAGAAAACATCCACACTGGTAAATTAATTCTTTTGTGTTTATTATTTTTACTTTTTTTATAATTACACCACAAATCATCCCCTGGTGGGCAGAACAAGTGTCGCTTATCTAAGACGAGAAAAAAAAAGGTCCCTAGTAAAAGAATGACGTCATGCGCATGCGCAGTATGTAAAAGTTCATTAAATAAAATGTAAAATTTTATTTAATGAACCGTGACAAAAAGTATATAAAGAGTGACAAAAATGAAATAGGTTCATAACGAATGGAATCGAAAAACAAACCGTTACAACAATTTCAAACTCCAACGACAGTAGCAGTAGTTCAACCTTATAAACCTGATCCTCCAATAGATAATGGCGGTACACACGACTCGCATGGGAATCGTATTTGATATTTTGAAGTGTATTAATAAGGCAAAAATAGTAACAATATTACCGCTTTTGAGCTTGTTTATTGTTGTTGTAGTAGGAGGATATTTATTTGGAGTGTTATTAGGAGTTTTCATATTACTTGGAACAATGCTGGGGTTATATCTTTGTAATAAAATAATAAAAAACAAAGTGTAAAATTTTTTTATATATTATATATCATAAAAAATTATTTTCCAATTCTATTAATTCCGTAAGAAATTCCACCAGAGATAGCTCCACCCAAAACAGCTTTACCAATGGTAGGTAGAAGAGCACTAGTAAAGGAAGGTAAAACGACTTTAGCTAAAAGAGGTCCAAAAAATTTTCCACGCATTCGTCTTGTTCAATTTTTTTTATATTGTCTTTTATAATGTCTTTTTTTATGTCTTCTTTTATACATTTTTTTATCGTGGTATAAGAGATGATAATAAACTGGGTGCTAAAACTGCAGCTAACAATGGAAGAAATTTACCACGCATGCGTTTTCTTAAATGTCTTCTTAAACGTTTTCTACCTGCGCCTTTTAACGGAGGTAAATAAACTCTTCGTCTTCCTCTTTTTCTATGCATTACGACATGTTTGAGGACGGTTAAAGTAAATTTATATTGTATAGTCGTGTTTTTTTAACATGATCAAATTTAGTTTTTTGCATTTGTTTCTTTTAAGTTATATACCAAGGGTAAATCTCTTAACTTGGTCAAAAAAATTTAGACAAACCTCTAAACGGCGAAATCAAAATAAGAGCTTTTTTAAAATCCTCTATTTAACAAATTGGTCGTAATTCTCCACCTCAAATTCTTTTTCTATGTCTTCTGAATCGCTTTCTACCTGCGCTTTTTAAAGGAGGTAAATAAACTCTACCTTTTCCTCTTTTTTTACATAAACTTTTTTTTATTTTACAAGCGGTGCAACAAAATTTTTTACGCATTGCGTTGTTTTTGAAGATAATCCAAAGCGCAACCTCCTACGTTTGATTTTAGTAGACGTTTAGCAAAATTTTTAACTTTGGTAAAAAATTTTCCTTTTCCTGTATGATGTCGTGCGCTACCTTTATGATGTCGACGACGGTGTCCACTTCTTCTTGTACGCCTGCGAGCCATTAACACAAGAAATAAAAAAAAAAACAAGATTTATGATTTTTAAGATTTTTTTTAGAAATAAATAGTCGTTTGCTTATAAAATAATGAATACAAATAAGGTTCGTTTAAAAAAATTAAAATTGTTTTTTATAACAAATTAAGACGATTTAAACTTGGTAGGAATATAGTAGACTTTAGTGTCCTTTCCTGACCCGCTTTCTACAATTTTAGCTGGATATTGCAAATACATAGTAAGTATTCCTCTGAATTGATCTGTAAATTGAACACTGATTTGAAACGAATTATTTCCAGCAATGGTAGCAGGAGGTTTATCGTTGATAAAATTATAATCGCTGGTGGTGTCAATGACTAAAGGTTCGGAAGTGTTAGTAGTACTGAAATATCGACTAGGATGTCTCAAAAAACTGTCATCGTCTGCAGTATAAAAATCTGCAAAATTGTTAATATTAAAAGTAGAGGGTAAATTTTCTTTACACCAGGAAGCGTAACTTCTCCAAATGGACCATTGATCGTCTTGCTTTGTCATATAGTATTCGGTAGTATCACCCGACGAATTAACAAATGTTCTTCTGTAATTATAAAGGGTGACTTTTTTTAATCATGTTGCATGACATTTCAACGGGTGTACAACAATTTTTGTTTAAATGATCACTTTCTTTTTTCGAGTTAACGAAAAATATAATAATGTGGGGCACAAGATCTGCTGTTTTTATACTTCCCAATATGACAGTCACTTCTGCGACATTTTCTACATTGGTGACAACTTGTTCGTAGTGAGCAATACGTAGTAAAGTATACATTTCGTCTTTTTTACTGTTGAGATATAAAGATTTTTCCAAGGGTAAACTGGGTTTGAGTCTATACGTATTGCAATAGATCGTTGGGTTTTTTATAGCCACTTCCACATTAGCAAGCGATGTTGTTTCGGCGTCGGTAATAGGTCTTATCCATTTTAATAGTTGATTCATATCGTTTTCAACATAAAGTTACAATCTAATTTCTTTATTTTTTCCAAAATATTCTTTCATTTGAAAAACCTTACACAATAAACTCAAAGGTACTCTAAATTTATAACCTTTATCCCCATTCAGAAAGCATTATATCTATCTCTTAGAGCTATTTGATAGGAGAGAGGTAATGTTGAATTGAGAGCTCTGACGACTCCATTAGGGTCAGCTGCTTGTACAAGCGTTTTGGTTTCAGCAAAAGTGATCGCGTTAACAGTAGTATCAGCTTCTTCTACTAAACCTAAATTAAGATTATTCATCAATTCTCTAAAAGCTTTTGTATAACTTTTTTTTATCAAAATTGTTTTAAATCGATCATAAGAGCGATTAACAATAGCATTTTTAGCGCAAGTAGTGTTGTTTTTTTGATAATTGGGATAAAACTTGATCGTTTTAAATAAAACATGAATAAAGTTGTTGCAAAGACAAATTTTATTGAGTAAAGCATCGTCTGTTGTAGGCGTAAATCTTGTTTGCGTGCTCAAATTTTTATAAATAAATAAATCAAAATCCAAGTACCAATCTTGTGGATATGTCCATTCGTTAGCAATGTCAGAAGTAAGATCCTAAGAAAATTTTTGATTATTAACAGCAATGACTTCATCTTGAGCTTGAGCTGTTTGAAAACCTGGATATTTTTCATTTAATATAGCTTTATATTCTGCGCCAATATTACCACTTGTTGCTTCTTGCAATAAACGATTTTCGCGGTCGGCTTGCGCTAAAACAACTTCAATAGTAACATGACCGTTTGTTTTGGGTGTATAGCAATTGCCGTCACCGTCTCTCATATATTAAGCTAACGAACCCATTTTTTTTAAAGAAAAGAAAAAAAAAAATTTTCCATTTTAATCATCTTCTGATTCTGTAGTGTTTTTTTAAATGGTATTTTTTTGATTTTTACGTCTTTTAAAGCGCGAGTGTAACCAAGTTCAATTAAACCTTTTTTATTCATTTTTTTTCCTTTTTTCGTTGTTATTCTGCATGAGTGGACTTGATAAAATGGCTCTTTGTTGGATAATACAGTTTCTACACAATCTGTTTATTTTGTCAAATGCATTGACCTTTTGAAAGCATTGCGAACAAATGTGTAAAGGAGTTGATTTTATTTTAGGTTTTTTTTCAACAATTTCTTCTTCTTCTGAACTTTCGGTTTCAGATTCTGAATACTTTCGTTTTTTAGGTTTGAATTTGATTTGTGCATTTTTTTTCATTTTCTTGGGGAGGTTTTTTGTCTTGTATTTCTTCTTTTTATTTTTGATTTTTTTAATTTCATCCAATTCGGATTTCATGTTTTGCGTTTCCAATTTAGTAGAATATTGAGTAAGTTGATTTTGTAATTGTTGCATATGATTTTTAATTTGATTGAATTGTTCTTTAGGATTTCTTTTTGATTCTTGCATCATTTTTTCTTCTAAATTGACTAAATTTTTATGATATCTTTCTTTGGCACAAAAGAGACTCATTTTTTGTTAAATAGAGAGTGAGAGAAAAATAAATAACTTTTTTTTTTCTTTTTATATTTTTTTTAATCATAATAAAAAATAAAAGACATTATTTTATACTAATCAAACTAGTTAATTGTAAAACGGAACCATTTGAATCTTTAAGGTAGGATTAAAAAAAACAGTAGAACTAAGATTATTAAAGGTGAGGGGTTCAGATTTTGAATTGAGAAATGACCATCTTGTTTGTTTTCAATCGTCCACATCAATGATATCAAAGGTGGATAACTGTCCTTGAATAGAAGTATTGCGATTTTTTGTAAAGTTAATATTGGTGGTGACTTGAGTTGAATTGGTGCAGTCTAATAAATTGAAAAAAGCAACAATTCCGGGAACATAAATTTTGTTCACATACATTCCGCAATTTACAGCTTGATCGCATTTGATAAAAATGTAAGCGTCTGTAGTAGTAGGAAAATTGTAAACGTTAATATTAAAATTACTAATTTGAACAAGAGAGCATCTTAAGAAAGCCAGTGTTTTTTTTTGAATTTTAAAATCTAGTGACATGGTGTTGGTCATATTTTGATCCACTTGCATAACAAAGGGATTGATTTGTTGAGTTAAACTGTATTGATCTCTTTGTAAAAGTAAAGTATAAGATATAGGATTGTTTCCAACAGGTTGATACATTTTTAAAATGATATTTTTTAAAGATAAGCTGTCTGTCCAAGTTTGTACAATAGTACCGTCGCTCTTTTTTTGATAAATAAATTGACCGTTGAGCGAAGTGCAATAAAATACCAATTCTGTTGGATTATTTCCTTGTAAAATGGCTTTGACACTATTGAACCATGTTTTATGAGTCGGTGTAGTCGCTCTTTCAAAACTGGTTGTAGTGAGAAGAGGTACTTTGATGGTATTTGAAAATAGAGGTTTGATTTGTTCACAATAGATTTAAACTTCAATAAAAGTTTCTGCGTTATATTTAGCGATTAAAGCGCTATCGCTTGTCCATATTTTATAAATGTCATCAGGTAAGTTGGAAGGTAATACTTGAAAGGGATTACCTTTTATTTCGGGATCCCCAATGATTCCGTTTGAGGAAACATAATTTATATCATAATCTGAATAGGAATTATGACTCATTTTAGCATCCAACATGCCTCTCAGAAGGTATGTGCTCAATTTAATGGGTGACAATAACTTTCTTTGGAAGGAGGGTAAAGAAAAAAAAGTATAACAATTTGAAGTTCCGTCTATAGGTTCGGGAATACATGAAGGTATACCTTTTGCTTTATTGGTAAGATATTTACTAAACATGTTAAAATCGGGTCCTGCATAAGTATGATCGGCAAAGGTCAAGTTGTTTAAATTGAGATTGAGTAAATTGTTTGTCACGTTTAAACTTTTTGTAAAAACATCCATCGTTTTTAATTCTCTTTCGGGCCATATGACTTGATCGACGTTAAAAAAGGTTAAGGTAAAGAAGCTAAAGGTATATTTTTTAAAGTGTAACGATAATATTTTCTTTGCGATGTAAATCTAAAATAAATTTGATAAAAACTTGTTAATAATTCTACAGGTTCTGTTCCCAACTCGGATGATGTAACATATAGAATTTTGGTCGCCGTTTGTCCGCAAATACTTGCAAAAGCAGCTTTAACAATATCTGCAAATTGTGGTAGTACTATTTTTTCATTAGTATAAATTCCACTTATAGCAGTGTTTTTAGTATCGACATGATCATTCCAAATTTTCCATAAGGCGTTGATACGAACATTTTCTTTGTAGGGTGTGGCTTCAGGAAGTAAATTTCGGAGATCTGTTTCTACATTATAAATGTTGCCTTCTACTGGTATGACGTTGGTGTTGGTTATTATTTTTAGTAAAAAAAAAGCAATTTGCCACGGTACAATGTGTTTCATTTTTGATTTTGTGCTTTCTGCAATAGGTAAAAGGTTATTAATATAAATATCTATACCAAAGCTAAGAATATTATCATCTGTAGTTAACGGTCTTGTAAATACGATTCCATCGATTAGACCTCCTCCGAAAGGTAATGAGGGGTTTTTATAATTGGGTGTCAGCACAATATGAATAAACGGACGAACAAAAGTCTCTT
This sequence comes from Hydra vulgaris, assembly GCF_038396675.1. NCBI lineage: Eukaryota > Metazoa > Cnidaria > Hydrozoa > Anthoathecata > Hydridae > Hydra > Hydra vulgaris. The sequence goes on from NC_088934.1 coordinate 57,426,291, forward strand.
CTATACCGTTTAGAATAATCTGTCTTTAGGGTGAAAGAGCTGCTATTTGCGAGGCTGTTAAAGTTGGATGTTTTGCATATATTACAAAATTTTTACTAGCGTGTGTATTCAATGAAAAATTGAACATGTTTTCGTATTGAGATAACAATGGGTTATAATCAAATTTTAATAATTTGGTAAAATCTTCTACAACGTATGCACTTGCAGATGTTCTGTTTGAAAAAAAATAAAATAAGATAAACCTCTGTCTTGTACGTATGAGGTTATACTAGATCGAATAGGTTGTAAAAAAGAAGGGTTACTTGCATATTCATTTCTTTTTTTATAATACCATAATAAATTATAGTTGGTTCTATTAGCAAATGGGGAGGTATTGACGTTGAATAAATTTTGTTGAACATTGTTGTTTGCATCTAAACTAAATTTTATCATGGGCATATTAACTACAGCTGTTTTGTATCTAAGTTCAGTTGAAGGATCAAATAAATATTTTGGATTAAAATATTTTGTTGATGAATATTTACCATCTTTATTATAATAAGTTGAAAAAAAGTCTGAAAAATATAAAACTCTATTTAATTTTGAATTATAAAGCTCCAAGTTTCTAATAAAAAAATCATTTTGTCCGCTATTGGGTGTCATAACACCAAAAATTTTACCTCCACTTATCGCATAAAAGGTCCACATATAACTCAAATGATCGCTACTCATATTTTCCATATCTAATAAGTCATAGCAAGGAAACGCGTCACCTAGTAAAGGTATAGGATTGATGTACAAGACAACATTTTTAGTAAAAAGATAAAAATATTTTATGGGTCTTGTAGGATTAGCAATCATGGCGCTTTGAATATCGGATAACATTTTTTTATAGCAGGTTTGGATTCCATTCTTAATCCGTAGGCTTTTCAAAAAAGGATAGATTTTCGTCTACTCGAGTTAAATTAGTAGGTACGTCCATACTGGCTAAATGTAAAATGGTGTTATTTTTAAATGTGGGTTTGTCGATATCCTTAGGAGTCAAGGGTAAACTAAAATCATCAAGACATTATAATGCACGCTAGCTTCATTTTTATTTTTAATTTCGCTAAAATAATACGTGCTACAATCATATTTATTTACATCTAAAACATCGTCGAACGTTAAATTGTTCATTTTTTCTTTTTTTCTTTTTTTCTTGCACTCTTTTCTTCAAAGGTTTTATAAAAGTGGTAATATATTGGTTAAAGTTTTTATAATAAATGTCTTTTTCTTCTTCGTTAATTGGTAATAAATCTTCTCGTTTTACTTTAAAAGTCGTATTTAAATCGCCCACTATTCTCACTTTATAAATATAAACGGGTAAATAACATTCTACTGAAGGGTTAGAGCGCTTAGAGACTTTGATAATAATTACTTTTTTGGTAGTGTCCCAATAGAGTTGATCACGAGTAGTCGATTTGCTAAAAGTGTCTTTGGGATCTATTTTATATTTTTTCAAATAACATTCGGTACCAACGGAGAGAGGTTTGTATGGGGCGACTGAATAAGTGCGAATTTCATAACTGCGAATCTGCATAAACGCGACTGGCATAAGTGCGAACTGGCATAAGTGCGAACTGGCACAAGCGCGAACTGGCATAAGTGCGAACCAATTGCAAAAACTGGCATAAGTGCGAACTGGCACAAGCGCGAACCGGCATAAGTGCGCCGAAAGAATTTGCAAACATTGGCATAAGTGCAAATTGGCATAAGTGGCGAATTGGCAAGTTTGCATTTATGCCAATTTGCGCTTATGCCAGTTCGCACTTATGCCAATTCGCACTTATGCCAATGTTTGCAAATTCTTTCGGCGCACTTATGCCAGTTGGCGCTTGTGCCAGTTCGCACTTATGCCAGTTTTTGCAATTGATTCGCACATATGCTAGTTCGCACATATGCCAGTTCGCACTAATGCCAATGTTTGCAAATTCTTTCGGCGCACTTATGCCAGTTCGCACTTATGCCAGTTTTTGCAATTGATTTGCACATATGGCAGTTCGCAATTATGCCAGTTCGCACTTATGCCAATGTCTGCAAATTCTTTCGGCGCACTTATGCCAGTTGGCGCTTGTGCCAGTTCGCACTTATGCCAGTCTTTGCAACTGCTTCGCACTTATGCAGATTCGCAGTTATGAAATTCGCACTTATTCAGCCTCCTCGTTTGTATATTTCTAAATTTTCGTTTTTGTATTCTTTTTCTACTCGATGTAAAATGTTGGAAGAAAAATGATGACCTCGTCTTTTGCCGTCTCGGTATTGATCGACTAAACGAAGAGCTTTACCTTTGGCATCGTGAGCATCCAATTCTTCTGGAGCGATTCCACTCGTGACTCGTTCTTTTTCGTTGAGTTTTTGTTCCATATCCTCGATATAAAAACTCCAATTGTTTTTTGAAGTTCGCCTTGTTTTCTTAATTTCTGATAAAGTTGTTTTAAACGTCTTATGGTGGATTCGGCCAAGTAAGCTTTTTCATAATTGTTAGAACTAAAATGAACAATGTTTTGTTCATAACACCACTCTTCCATTTTGTTGTTAAAAAATTCTCCACCTTGATCGGTTTGCAAGTAGATAAAAGTTTTATCGTCTCTTTTAATGTCTTCAAAAATATGTTTAAAACTACTCAGCACTTTGTCGGCCGATTTTTTACTGGTGACTCTCAAATACACTTTTTTAGATACTCAATCTACCACAACTAAACAAAATTCGGGTCGATGAGGAGCAAAATTTAAATTAAAACTGTTCATGTCGGCCAAATCAGCTTGAAAATATTGCCTAGGTCTAACGTACGAATATTGATGCGTTTCGTAAACATAAGGTTTCCGAGGTGCTTGTTTTTAACGTTGACGTCTGTTGTTTTTTTAAAAAGTAAAGTGACATGGGACCAAGCGATTATGAGACCGTTCCATTTGGCATAAATGGAACTTTCTAAAAGCGCTTTGAGTTGTTCATAAAATTTTAAATCGGTTGGATTTTTTTTAAAGTGTCCAATTAAAGCAAAACTTTTTTAATTTTGGGTACGTCTGTCAAAGCAAACAAACGACTCGATAATTTGGTCAGCTGATCTTCTACAAGGTTGTCAATAGCATCTCTCAAGTTATTGTCCATTTTTTAAAAGTCGGAATATTTTGTTATCGGAGCTTTTCTTTTTCTTTCTTCTATATTTGTAGATGACGATCTAGGAGTTGGTTTTTTTGCTCTTAATTCTAAACGACCACTTCTAGTTAACATTGGAGTTTCAGTACTAGCAGTAACAGTTGTTGGTTTAACTGGGGTTTCAGTTGTTTCAGGTAAAGCAGTAGCTCCTAATAATTCGGGAGCAGTTTCAGGTTCAGTAGATGCGAGTTCGGTTGTTTCAGTAGGTTCTTCTTCTTTTTTAGTTTCTATTGGCGCTATATAGGGATCGGATGCTCGTGTTCGTGGTTCTTTTTTGGGAGTAGGAATTTCTAACAAGGAAGACCTTGTTAAAAGATGAGTGAATAAATTTCTTTTTTTAAAATGGGTAAGTAGTTTTAAAGCGTTGGCAAAATTATCAATATTATTAGAATCCATTTCAAAACATTTTTATAAGATATTAAAAGCGAATTTAAACGACCAAGTTGAGAATTATACATTGCGCCTATTATCATCATCATTTCGAGTAAACTTTTTTCTTTGATTGTATTTTCTGTACTGTAAAATTGATTTAAATTTGATTTAATATGTTGCAATAATCCCGACGTACCTCCTTTAGCACAAGTTTGCTCGACATCTTCTTTTGATAGGACTACATCTGTTACATCTCTAAAAGGTAAAGAAGGTACAGGATTGAAAAAAGTTTTGAACGTTAAATAGAGCATCGATTCTCCAATGTGTCTGCTGGCTAATGCGTTTTCGATATAATTGTTTAACATTGGAACAAAAATATCTTTATTGGGCAGTAAATAACTGTTTACTTGAATGTATTCTCTCAAAATTTCAAATTTATCACCTCCAAACATTTCGCCATATTGTATACATCTTTGTTGAACAATTTCTTTTGTTTGTGATAAAATTTCAAAAGCTTCTTTCCACCAAAACTTTTATCGCTTAGAGATTCGCTTTCTATAAAACTAGAAGTCATAACAGTGTAAGGATCTCGAGCTAGAGCACTAGCATATACACCTTCGGAGGTTAATTTAGTTTCGTTTCGGAAGGGTATGTTGTATTTTTTAATAAAACTCCATAATTTGGCAAAAGTCAGTTGTCTTATTTGGTAATAATCGGCTACTATTCTCACGTTAGCTACAGAATTAGAAGAAGTCAGTAAAGTTAAAAATTCGTTAGCATAATAGGAATATAGTTTTGGATCGTTTATTTTATCAAAGGCAAAGTTGCTGACGTTGTTAATAATACTAGCTATAGATTCTTCTACATCTACGACATTGGCTTGATATAAAATATAAATTTTTAAATTGTTTACAGTGGCTTTTTCGCTTCTCGGTTTGAAAACGCGTAAAGAAATTTGATGCGATCCAAAGCGATAATTGACTTGATTTTTACACATGTCCACGAGATGTTTCGGTAAGTTGGGAATTTTTTTTACAGATTCGTTTCTATAAAGCTGTTTTAGAATTTCGCTCGAATTGGCTGTTTCGTGAAAAATGAAAAATTTATTAAGAGGTGTCAAAGTATAAATTTTTTTATGAGCAGACGGAATAGTGTTTAAAGTAGTAGAACGCGGTAAAGTGTTTAATGTAGATTGAATAGAGGTGGGTTGTGTAAAAGTAAGAGAGTTGTCTTGAATAGGAAATCTTTTTAAATTTCTCATCATTCTTAAAGATTCGCTTATGTTTCTTTGATCAATTTGTTCATTGAATTCGCTTTGTTTTTTCAAATTTAAAATGCTTTTAAAAGCGTAAGCATCTCCTCCTACGTTGAGGTATGTTTTCCATTTTTCTTGATCGCTGATTAAACTTGTAGCTATATCGCTGTTAAGCATAGTGTCTAGAGGTAACAAAGCATTTAATTTTTGTTGAAAGCTCACTTCACCAGCAATTTAATTTTCGAGATTGATGGAATCGGCATATTGAAGAGAAAAAGGCAAATCGTATCTCTGGATAAGCTCAGACAAATTCGATCTGTTTGTTTCTTCAGATTATAGGTTTACTTGTTCGTTTTCTTGTTCGCTTATTTTTAATAATTTTTTGTTAAAAACATCCATGTTGTAGGCACTTTTGGCTAATACTTTATGTAAAGTTAATAAAGGAGACTCATGATAAGGTCTATATCTATTCATGTTTCATAAAAATACAAATTATTTTGAAAACACAAATCTTTTTGACAATAATCAACGTCAAACTGTTGTCTTAATAAATCGATTTCAGTTTTTGTAGGTTGTATAGTGTCGAATGAGATTAATTTATTAGCATAATAATTTATAATTTTGTGATAAAATTTAAAACGAGTAGAGTTGAAATAGTCTTTTAAAACGTCGTAATTGTGATAAACAAAGTCTGATATAGCTTGATTTTTATCTTTCATTTTTTCTTTTTTCATGATGACTTTTCCGTTTTCGTTAAATTTTGGATACGGATACAAATATTCTTTGACAAAGATTTTAATTTCTATACAAACGTATTCTTGAAAAGTGTTTTTTATTTGTTGTCGTTCGTAATCCAATAAAAGTTCGCATTTTAACATTTTTACAGCATTAAAACGTGTCAAAATTTCTTTCATCTATATTTTAATTTTGTTTTTGTCAATGTCTTTTCTTCTATTCATTTCGGGGATAAAAATTTGTCCTCGAACAGCCAACTTTTGTCTCGTGGCTTGACGTTTACTCGCTTTGTTGGAAGGATTGCATAGTTCGTAAACGTTTTGTAAAATTCTTAAAAATTCTTTGCTTTCCCAATCATTCAGAATCAGAACTGGGTCCACCGTCTGAAGATTCGTCTGTAGATTCGTCTGAAGATTCGCACAATCCATATCGTTTTTGTCTTTTCATTTCTTCGAGTAGCTGTCTTGCTCTTTCGCTTTCACCCCATTTTCTTTTTTTTAGTGGATTTTCTTTTTGCTTATTTATATCGATTTTATCTTCTTCGTTGGGTTTATTCTCCTTCTCTTGAATATAGTTGTTGTGATGCGATTTGAGATAATAATGATTTTTTAATAGGGGCGCTTTCACATAGGGAAAGGATTGAAAACTAACAATTTTTTTGTTCACGCTCATGTCTTTATAATCAAAGTCCAGTTTGCCTTGAGCGTCTACTGGAATAAATACTTATTGTTCTTTACTCGTAATCTGCGTTCTCAAGTGTGCAACTGAAGAGTTTCTTTTAAATAAAGCCAAATGTCCGTGTTGATTAGAAGTTTCTTTATTTAACAAATCGCTTATGGGGTGATGGTGTATTTTACCAATAGAAGGAAAATCAGTTTTAAATAATTTTTCAATCTCACTGTTGTTATCAAAAGAAATAATACATTTGTAATGAGTCACTAAATTGTTCCAACATTGAGTGGCTTTAGAATATACGGAATGAAAAACGGTTATGGTACCTACTCCGTGATGAGATCCGCTAGAACATGCGCTCGTATATTGTTGACTTTTTAAGCAAAAAGCACTAATATCATCAAATAAAAGTATTGTTTTTAATAAACGGTGATCACTATTTTGAATACCGTGTTTATCTTTAGAAAAACCAATGGCTCTCTGTATTACTGAATCTAAAATTTCTGGACTCTTTACTGTTATAATGTGATACGCTTCTAAATTATTTTCAGAAGATTCGATAATATTTTTCCATGTTTTATGTTGACATTCGCTAGGTTCTCTCATTTGTGATACAAATAACATTTCGGCATCAAGAAATTTTCCACAATGTAATAACTCTCTCGCCATAGTTGATTTTCCGCTGTTTGTAGGTCCTGTAATAATTGTATTTTCAGGATAGACATCTTGAGTAGGTTTAAACATATTAAATTTCACTTGTGAATGGGTTACTTCTTCTTTGAGTTCAATTTCTTTTGATGTTCCTTTTAAATAAAAAACATAAAAACCTTTTTTGTTTAATATCTCGTTTTTAGATCTACCATCTTTTTTTTCTAAGGGTTTTTCTATAGGTTGTTCTACAGTTTCGGTTTTTTGTTCAAGACGTTTTTCTTCTTTTTCTTCCATTTTTTTGCTATGAATAAAACAACACTTTTTTTTAATTTATATCTTTTTTTTTTAAACAAAAAATTTTTACAAAAAACGGTCTAAAATAATTTTTCTGATGTCCATTCTTGGTAAGTTGTTCATCGCATAAAGTAATTGTTCTATGGTTCCAATACGACTCCATAATTTTAACATTTCAAAAGCTTTTACTTTAATATATCTGTAATCTGCATCGATTAGATCCAATTCGTATTCGCTTACTTTAAAATATCTTCCACACGCTTTCCAATCTTGATTTAATCGTCTTGCCACTTCTGTTAATAATATATTATCCATCCTATTTTTCTAAAAGACAAGTGCAATTATAATGAACTCTATTGTAATTTTCACAATGAACACAATCTTCTTCATAACATCCCATGTGACATGTAAAACGTAAATAATCAATCTAACAATCGATACAGCAACTTAAAAACTCTTCAGGAATTAAATCTCGTCCGTTAAGAGTAATGAGAATCAAACGCGAATTATAAGAATCTTTATTTTTATTTCTAAAATAATGAATTTCGTTTTCTGTATTTTCTACTAAATAAAATTTTTTTAAACCAATTTCTTTTGATTTGTTTTCAAGTTGTTGTGTTGTTAATTTTTGATCTAAAAAACAAAACTCCATTTTTTTTATTCATAAAAAAAATTTTTACAAATTTATATTCTTTTTAAGATCGTATAATACAGGGATCAAAACTTTTCGAATAAACATGGCCATTGTTTCATAATGTTCTGATTGTTTTATAATATTTTTTCAATTTCTAGTAAATTTTGAATGTGTTCGTCGCTACAAAATTTTTCCATATCGGTAAAACTTTTAAATTGGCTTCTCGTATCGGTTGCAAAAGATAATGATCTCGAATTTCGGTCATGACTTCGTCATCAAAAACATAATTTTTTTGTGTAAATCTTTTAAAAAAATCAATAGTGTGCGTTTGTATTTTAACTTGCTTGTAATTGACACTCATTCTATTTTGTTCGATAGGTTGATTTTCTTTTACCACTGGAAAAGAAACTTGACTACGCAATCTTTTTGCAGCAAAGGTATCAAAGCTGTTGACATAATTTGAAAATAAGAGTTTAGAATTAGGTACTCCTATAGCTCTATTTTTGTAATAGTTTTCTTTTTCTTCGTCTCCGTTGACGCTATGAACACTATAACATTTAGGTCCCATAGCATAAGCTTGCGCAGTGTAATAAGGGGAGGTATTTCGTTTTGAAAATGATCCGTTTCTTTGGCGTAAAGAGTGGAATAAAAAGGATGAGTTTTTTTATAATTGGAATAATCCATCCAACGATCTCCAAATTTTGAAAAATAAATCCATTCATCTACTTTTTCACGAAACGTTGAAGAAAGCATATTGAGTTTCTTTGGAGTAATAAAAAAACAACCAGAATCAGTATCTGTTACTACAAAATGTTTTTCAGCTCCATGATTTCTTAACACTTGTCCCAATTCCCAACTAAAACGTCCTACGTTGAGTTTGGCATAAGATAAAATTTGTCAAGTCACAATACGTAAAGATTTATTAACGAGTTTACATTTTTCACTGGTTGTTAAAATGAGAGCATTTTTATGATATTTTGATTTTAAGAGTTCAAAGACATCTTTCATTTGATGATGATTGTTTTCATCGTAAAATAAAATACTTTTGGTTTTGACATAAGTCATCAAACTGAACAGAGTTTCTTTAAAATAATCATCATAATTAAAATCGTCAGTCTCGTAATCATCTAAATATTTTTTTTTTTCAAAAACATCCAATTTATATCTTTCAGGTTTAACACCAATAAATAGGGATCCGTTATATAATAAATTTTGAAAATTAAAAGGAAGTAGCAACTTGATATTTTCATCCGTTTGACCTTCTTGAATTAAAACACGGCGAATGTTTTGAAAATTTTTGATACTTTTTTGAAATGCTTTTTCTTCGTGGTTGATAAAAGTAGTATTTAGTTTTTGCGCAATTTGTTGACTCAATGTTCCGTAATATCTATTAATTTGCAATTTGCAAGAAGCATCGACTACCTTGTCACCCTTTTTAATGGCTTCTTTTCTTTTTTCCATATTTCTTTTTACCATTTTTTGAGCTAATGGATAACGCCATAAAGGGAGTACCTTGTAAAGTTTTTTAACAGCATATCGACAGCACGTAGTTAACCATATTAAAGTGTCTAAAAAATTCACAAGTTTCATGAGAACTTAATTTCATGACCAATTTAATGGTTTTGTCTTTTTCTACACCGTAGGGTCCATTGTTTTTGAGATAACGTTTAGATACAATTTCAGTGGGAGAATAATCTTGAAAGGATATAATTTCTTTTTCTACCATGGGTGAAAAACCTCCTACTTGATCTTGATACTCTGGTTTCATAGTAATCTGACAATGCACTAAAGCACTAGTTGAGAATCCGTTTAAATTAACACGATTATATTTGCGAATCACAGCGTCTAAAGTAATACATCCCAAATCAAAAGAACACTTCATGTGAAAAGGTAAAGGTTTTAATTGAGCTCCTCCGTATTGACCATTTTCGTCGATAAAAATTAAACAACCTCTCAACTCGCTGTTTAATTTGAGTGCTTTTATTTTAGGTTCAAAGTAATCTGTATCAATGGCGAACTTTTGTGTACCCTTGGTTGACATACCACCTCGAATACTCTTTTCAATCATTTTTTGATGTTCGTTGCTCGGAGGAAAATAAATAGGAATTAAACTGATGGTAGAATTTAATTTGCTGGTATAACTAAAAATGCTAACATGATTAAGAATATGAAATTTTGTAAATTCGAATGTTCTTTCATCAAAATCAATCATAACAGAACCTAATACGACCATGTCGAGCACAGTATAGATATGCAATTAAGATTTTAAAGTTTTTAAATTTAAAAAGTTCTACAATTTTTGAACACCTTCATAACCTTCTTTGATTTTTGTAATTTCATCTTTTAGGTTTTTAGACTTCATTAAATCGTTTTGAGCTAATAATTCAATAGGTGGAAATGTTTTATATTCAATGTTTAATAGTTCGTCTGTTATTTGCGGGTAAGAAAATAATGTTTTTTTAATAAAACAGTTTTTAAACTCTTGATGGTCGGTTAAACAATTCACTTCAGGATGAAAAGGTCGTAAATAATTAAACATGGTGTTGACAATTTGATTTTGAGCTTTTCGCGACAACATACTGCTGGCTTGTTTTAAAGAACAGTTCAAAATTTTCAAGCTATCCACAATTTTAATATATTTATCGATGCAAATAATATTATTTTGCTCACATTTTTAGATATAACAAAAACATCTTCCATTTTACCATATTTTCTAAAAGCGTTAAAAGGTGTAGTTTCAGATTTGGCCAAATGACCGTATAACGGAATATCCAAAAAAATTTTTAATCCTTCAACAATCATAATGCGATTATCAAAAGTAGCATTGAAAGCAAAAATAGGACAAGACAAATGTTGACTAAATCTACCTAAATTTTTGTTGCAATAATCGTGGGCTAATCCATACACTTGTCCTGAAAAATGATCGTGATCAATCACGAGATAATCTTCAAAAGCGTTGAGAAAAAAATTGCATTTTTTCAAAACGTTTTCTCTATTTTTTTCATCTTGAACAAAATCGAATAGTCTCAATTTTGTTTCAAACTGATTATTAAAAGCAACCAACATGGCATGATACCATAATTCGTAGATGGGTTGCTTGAATTTTCTCATAAGAAACAAGAAATGAAGGTTATCTGTATATTGACGACCACTTTCGTTGATACATATGCGAAAGATTTTGATTAAAAAGTAGGGATCTTTTAACAACTCCATATCTTTTTGATCAAAATAGTTTTTAAATTGAGGTTCGGTCATGATAAGGGAAGCCAATTGCTTCATATAATCAACAAGTTCGCCACTGGATATTCTCACATAATCACTCAACAAACCGTTAATGGCAGGTAGGTATTGAAATTTTTCCCACCATCTACAACAAATGTAAAACAAACTTGATACTTGAAATAAATCTTGTTTTATTTTTTCAGCATCGTTGTCGATTAAATAATTTTGAACGTGACAAGGTAACATGAACAATTCTAAACGTGCTACTCTTTGAAACACAATGTTAACAACTTGAATTCGTTTGTCGTTGTAAATACGAAATTCGTTATGATTTAATCTTTCTCTTTCTTGAGGAGTCATGTGAGAAAATTTATTTTTATAAACATCAGATTGACGTATTTTATCTACGGGAGTTCTACAAATAGAACATAAAGGATTTTCTTCTTGCCATATTAAATCTCTTTCTTCAGTTGATATATTTAAATTTTCAAAACGCGGTAAACATATTTCGTAAGCAAATCGAACCAAAGTAACTGCTAAAGCTATTAAATCGTAAACTCGTAACTTCATTTTTAATTTTACACTATTTTCACGAGTCAAATTTAATTTTTCCCACAAAATACGTCTGGGTGTCTTGTGAAGTAAAGAAACTCCTTGTTGAAAATAAGCAGGCAGACAGGTTAAAGGATTTCTTTCTAAACTTTCAATAGTATTTTCGTAATAAAAAATCCATTGAGCAATCAAGTGTCCTTGTTCATCTAAACCAAAACATTCTCTTGCCAATGTCTCATGAATGCATTGAATCACGATGGAATGACAATGATAACTCAACTCAGATAAAGGTTTGACTTTGGAAGTGGCATTTTCTTCAGATTTTGTAATACTCGTTTCACAATCAAATGTCATTAAAAAAGGAAATAAGTTTCTACTAGTACACATAAATGAATTTTGTGGTCGATAGTGACTAATACAATCGCCGTATGTAAATTTGTCCGGTTTATAATAACCTTCACATTTGTGTTTCTCTGTAGAAAATTTTTGTCCACATTTTAAACATTGAAACAAAACACGTGACTTGTTGGAAGAAAAATGAACAGTAGAAAATTTTTCATTCAACATGCTTATTGCGTGAAAAGAATTGTTTTTTCAAAAAATACAAACTTTGATATTGTTGTTTGTTTTTTTCCGTTGATTGGCTTTATTTCTTTCTTCATTATTAATAAAAACTCTTTGAGAATCTTGATCGTCTTTGGTAATGTTTGCACTTTCGTAGACCACTTTTACTAATTCTGTAAGAGTACTTTTATATTGTGATTTTAATTTAGAATGTAATAAACAAATTTTGGTGTCACTTTTGCTAACTGCAAAAATTTTAATGTTAATACGATCAAAAGTATTTTCGTAAGCAAAACAATGACACAAATCAATCAAAGTTTGAAATGGCATATTTTTAGATTTTTCTTTTAAATGTTGTAAAACGTTTTTCCAAGCTAGAATATTTTGCTCCTCTTGATCTTCAAAAAGAAGTTGTAAAATATTTTCTTCAGAATATAAATAAGCGGCAATTTTTTCCAACACTTTTATATTCCATTCTTTAATGGTGCTCACATTCCATTGACGAATCAACAAAGAGATGAGAAAAGCAGAATAAAAACATAATCCTGGTTTAAACAAAATACTATAATCTAAAAACATTTTTGTTTTTTGTGCATAAGAGAGTTTAGTATAAGATAGACCTTTTAGTGAATTTTGCCATTGCGTTATAGAATGAGGTCTATACCATTCATTAAACCATTCGTCAATTTCTTTTCTCCTTTTTTGTTTTTTTTTTGTCATTTCTTTTCTTTTTTTGAATTTGTTCATCTGTTTTTCTTCGTTGTTTTAGTATTTTTTTATTTTTTTCGTAACAGTTTTTGTTGTGTTTTTTCTTTTTTTTAATTTGTTCATCTGTCATCAGCATTTTTCTTTTAAACCAGACAATTCAAAATCTCGTAATTTCATCATTGATTTTTCTGTTATATTGGATAGAGTTTTAATTTTAATATTACATAATCGTATGAACCTCCATCCACTATCGTTTTCTAAAATATTAAAAACTGCTCGCACATTGGCATCTTGAATAAAACGTAAATTAGTTTGTCCTTCTAAAGGTTTAATAAAATAAACAGATGAATTGTAACAACGTTTCATTATTTTACAATAACCATTTTCAATAGATTTGCAACACAAAGTAACAATATTATAACCCATTTAGAAATTTTGAAACAAGTCTGATAAATGAATACTGTTTTTCATTTGTGTTTCAAATCCTTCCATTGTTTTTTGTTCTACGTGACAAACAAGTTTCATCAGGACTCTGAGTTTCTGAATAAAGTTGTGATTCTTCCACAATATTTTCATCTTTATAATCGTCTTTGATGTAAAAAAATGTTCAGTGTATATACTGTTATTACTAAATATGGTTTCCTCAGTTTGATTTTCAAATTTCATTTTTTTTATTTAAAAAGAAATTTACATGTATTTTTTATAAAATTCCAAAACATCAGAATCGACATAAGGAATTTTAAATAGTGTACGTAATTCTAATTTATTATTAATAATTATAAATATATCATTAATATTACAAACTCGAGATAAAGAAACATAATAAAGACTATTAATAAAAGCCTTTGAATTAAATTGAACGACGGCTTTATTCATTGTACTTCCTTGAGCTTTATGAACAGTAAAAGAAAATGCTAATTTTAAAGGTAAACCAAATCTTGAGCTTACAACAGCATGAGAGCAATCTATAATTTCTTCTTTGACAGATTCAATTTTTACTTCTTTTTTATTCATAATCACCCAAACTGGATTATTTTCTATTAAAATGACGGTACCAATAGTACCATTACACAAACCTTCTTCCACAATAATATTTCTTACAAGCATAACAATAGCACCTATTTTAAGATAAACAGCTGCTGGAATTTGAAACGTACATGGAATATTTGGATTTTTAATAACATCTTTAGCATAAAACCAATACCCTTCTTGTTTTATAGTCTGCATTTTTTCATTGTTATAACAATCGACTTCAATATTTCTCAAAAATAATATCGTATATTTAGTGTTTAAATTTTCATCTTTTTCAAATCAACGCGTCATAAAATAATCAATAGTTTGGTCTAAAACTTGTCCAAAACGTATTTCATTTAAAGCTCCAAAAAATTGTGCATCTTCTTTTTGGGTAAAACATTAAGTTAAAACCAACACTTCCGTCATGTAGTGTTGCCATATTTTAGATTTAAAAACAAATTCTCCTGTGACAGGTGGCAATTGAAAAAAATCGCCACAAGTAATAACTTGTATACCGCCAAATAATTCATCATGACATTGTTTCATTTCACAAGCAATTAAATGTAATAAATCAAATGTTTGAGCATTAATCATTGAAATTTTATCAATAATTAAAACATCGGTTTCTAACCACATTTTTTTAATGTCAGGATGCATGTGACGTTTATAATAATCTAAACTCTTAACACCAGTTTCAATACCAGCAAAAGCATGTATAGTGACACCATTTAACAAATGAGCCGCTTTTCCTGTACTTGCAGTAATATGTATTGTTTTATAAATTTGTACATTTTGAGCAATTTCGTTGACAATATAACTTTTTCCACAACCAGCACCACCAGTAATAAAAAAATTCTTTCCTTCATCAAGCCATTGAAGCGGTTTTTGTTGTTGCAAAGATAACATTTTTATTTATTTACTGAAAAAAAAAACATTTTTTATTTTGAATAAAAGTACATATAAGTATACTTGATAAAAAAGATCAAAAAAATAAGTTTAAAATCTAAGTTTGTTCGTAATTTAAATAAAAAGTCACTATCATTTTCATTCAACAAAATTTTCAAAGATGATATTTCGTCGTCACTTAAAGTTTCGTTTTCTAAATGATATTTTTCATTATTTTCTTTTACCAAAGAATTCATATTTATTATTTTCTCCAACATTTTTTTATTTTCATTTATATTATTCATCTAAAAAAAATTTATTTTTAATATAAATACATTACAGCGTATTTTATAAAAGACATCGTATGTATAATGTTCTGATCAACAATTTTTTCCACTACAGATGATAAATCGTTTTGTTCATAAACATTGATAAAAATTTTACAGCCATCATTTCGTCTTCTGTCAATAGGTTTTGTTTGATTAACAACTTGAGCATTTTTTTATTATCGTTTTCTCTTATTTTATTTATCTAAAAAAAAATTACATGCAATATACTGAATCAAAACATTTTTCACAATATATAAATGAACAACTTTGCCCTTCAGAATATCAATATTCATTACAATCTTCACATTCGTTTAAATAACGTTTACAATTTTCAATTTCTAGACATTTTTCTTTTACATGATTTAATAAATCTTCTTTAGATGTATTTTTAAAAAAATAATGAAAACTTTTAAAATTCAAATTCGAATAAACATGATAATGTGTTTAAATATATTGAAACACCATCAAAATCGTTATAAAAGGTATTCTTTTAACTTGCTCATTGAAAAAACATCCCAATCCTGTTTCAAATAAAACAATTTACAAAATCGACATAAAATTTGTCTTGAAATAAATGCATACTGACGAATTTCTTCCAAAGTAGCTGGGTTATCTTGATTGAATTTGTACATGCTTTCGATTAAAAAATCCAAATCATTTTCTGTTAGCTCCATATATTATGTAATCTAAAAAAAAAATTACAATAAATTTTCAAATTTTTTCCCATTTATCAAAAAAAGAGCGATGTAATCCAATAACATCTTCAATCGTTTTACAATTTAAACACATATTGTTCTTTGTACATAGGCACGATGCCAAACTCAAAATTTCGTTTTTTAACATGTAAAAAATTGTTTACTAATAAATTTTCTGGCAATCCCAATTTTTTTGCTGCCAACATTATATTATTTTCCATTTTTTTATGTAATCAAAAAAAAAATATTTTTTAAAAAAAAACATTACAATATATATATATATATATATATATATATATATATATATATATATTACTTCAAAAGAGAATTCAAGTGACGAAGTTGATCATTCTAAGTATCAACAAAATCTTCGCAAAACAGGTAATAAGCAGACTTTAGTAAATATGCCTTCAGTTTTCGCTGCTTTAAGAAAGTGAGATAATAAACATTAATTATCGATATATAAAAAATGTTTATATGTTCTTTCGTAATCGTTATGTTCCGAACGTATAATTTCGAATTTGATCTTTTTACATTTCAAACACATATTGATGGGTTCACAAGGATACGAAGTCAAACAGATAATTTCACCTTTATGATATGTATAAGTCTTTTTTAGTAATACTTCAGACAATCCCAATTTTTTAGATGGCAACATTATATTATTTTCCATTTTTTTAAGTAATCTAAAAAAAATTTATTTTAAAATAACAAAATTTACAATTATTTTGTAATTTCCATTTGAAATTTGTTTACAAAATTGTTGACATAAATATCTTTTTTTAAATTCTCATGTATTTCTTGACAACTAGCACATGCTTCATCTTCAAAATCTTCAATTTCTTGAAGAGTCGCACATGGAATAGAAGTAAAAATGGCGCAGTCGTTTGTTAAAAGCATTTTTCTTTTTAATTCACCACTTGGATCAGAATTTGCAACATAGTCTAAAAAATCATCAAAATCGAGATTCTTCTTGACAACTTCTCTAACGAGATCAAATTCTTCCAAAGTTCTAATATAATCATCACTGTAACTTATAACAAATTCTTTGATTGCAGCATATTCAACAAAATTTTTACTTGAATCAAAATTTTTCAAAGTTGGAATTTTTTATTATGTAATCTAAAAAAAATATATTTTAAAAATATAAAAAAATTTACAGTTAATTTGTTTTTTCCATTTGATATTTCTTCACGAGATCATTGTCAAATATAAACCTTTTGAGTTTGTCAAATTTTTCTTGACAACTAACACACGGTTCACCTCTACATTTTGTACATAATTCCATAGAAAACATAAGTTTTTTTACTTCTCCAGTTTCATCAAATTCTGCAACGTAATTTAATAATTCGTCCAAATTAATATCATCATCGAGAAGTTCGTAGAGTCATTCCATATATAAATTGTAATTTGTTTCTGACATTTTAATATATAATCTATAATTAAATATACATTTTAATATATAATCTTATAATCTAAAAAAATACATATTTAAAAAATTCTACCAAATTAACCATATCCAAAAATTCTTCTTAATTCAACATAAATATGACAAGCATTTAAATTACAAAATACACAGTTAGGTGAACATTCACATTGAGCTATTTTACATAAAGCTTCATAAACAAAATCAGGTTTTTTACAAATAACTTTGAGTAATATTTTTGTAATCCCTATTTTTTTTGATACTTTTTTACACATTTCAGAAGCCTCTTCACTTATACACCAACCTAAAAATAACAATTCACCGAAACTTTCTAATAAATACTCTTTTTTGCTTTTAAATATTCTTTTTCTGAATATTTATCAACTTGTAGTTTGTCAGGTTTGATTTGTCGCACTTGTGTTACAAATTCGTCAAATTCTTCTTGACACTTTTCTTGAGACATTTCTTCACGTTGTTTTACAAAATGGTCAAATTCTTCTTTAGAATTCAAATAAGTTAGTCTTGTAAAATCTTTAGTAACATTGTCGTAATTATCAATATCTTCAACAACGCCAAAGCTTCCATCTTTGTTTTTAAAAGTTTCAAATTCGTAAACCACATCCATTTTTTTATTATGTAACCTAAAAAATAATTACAAAAAAATTTATATTATAGTATAATTTTCAAACATTTCAAGTACACTTCTTTAATAATTTCTTCATGAATATAACGTTGTACAAAATCATATGTTCCTTTGCAAAATTCACAAAGACTAAAACTAGTATAAGTTTCTTTTGGACAAGATTCTGCTTCATCCAATAACCTTCCTATTGTTTGAGTTTGATCATGAATAGCAGCTGTTGTTAATAAAAGTTGTGTGATCAGATTATCGACATGAAATTTAAAAGACATTTTTTTATTATGTAATCTAAAATAAATACATGAAAACTATAAAAAAATTTTCTTTGGTTCGTTTAATACATAAACAATTTTAGCTTTTTGACAATTTGCACATAGTTTTATATAACGTGATGCGGTTACAACAGGTGTCATACAACTATTAGTTGCTCGTACTGTTATTTTTACCATTTTTTTATGTAATCTAAAAAGAAAAATAACAAAATTTAATCAAAGAAAGTACTCAAATATTCCATTGTTTTTAAAAACGAACTCTGCAATTCTTCACGAAGTAATAACATGTTGTCATTTTCGCCCTTCAAATAAAAATATTTCATGATTTCTCTATTAAACTGAGGAACATGTTTTTCAATAAAATCAAACATGCATTTGTCTCCCATTATGAGTTTCTCTTTCTTATATTCTTTTTTTTCAAAAAACTCGATATCTTTTTCATTTCTAGTGAATAATTTGTATAGAGCTTGAATATAAATGTGCAAAGATTTTTCTTTAAAACCATATTTCTCAGAATCTTTTCGAATTATTTTATGCATTTTCTCATTGGCTTCTTTTACTTCATCTTTATTTATATCCAAACTTTTATCAAAATGAGCAGCATGACTACCATATTTAATAAAATATTTTACTTTTCGATATTCATAAGCCATATCAGGATTGCATTTATCGAGCTTAATGTAAATATTCTGCATTCCGCAATATTCCGCAAACTTTCCATGTTTGTGAAACAATTCCATTTTTTTTTAATTAGTTAACCTAAAAAATACAAAGTTTAAAGTACAAAAAAATTAAAAAAAAAAATAAAGTTGAAAAAAATGTTACTCGTTAAAATATTTATTAAAGTACTCATAAAAGAATTTTTAATTGTTTTTTTTAACAATAATCTTTCTTCGTGCTTTGAAATATAATGAAAATCTTTCATGTCCACGTATAATTTTATATAGGAGAACATGACTTCATCTCTTTTCGAAAATTCCTATTTTTATTTTGTTACAATAAACTCATCTTCTTCAATTGCATTATTGCAAATGACAATCATGAAACTTAACAATTCTATTAAAAAATTAAGTAAATTGAGATAATTTTTTATCTGCTCGCTATTTTTATTTATAATTTCTGTTATTTTTTCAAATTCCCCCAATATTCCATCTTGATGATCATCTTTGGTTAAAAATTCTTCAATGATAACAAAATGAAAATAAAAAACAGATGATAATTCTTTCAAAATCATCCACAATTCCTGTTCTGAATGATGTAGTTTTTAATATTGGATAATCCATTCAATACAATCTTCAGGCCATTTTTCATTATTTATTTTTTAATTAGTTGTCTAAAAAAATTTATAATAAAAAAAATTAGAAAAACAAAACACTATCATAAAAATTAATACTTGTTAACATTGTTCTTTTTATCAAATTTCTAAAATAATTTCTCAAACATTTTCTACAATTTAAAATTTTTTTATCGTTTGGTGTTATGACAATACCATTTTTTTGATAATTATAAACAAATTGACAGACTTATTGCACTCTGTAAACATTTCCATAAGAAGTAGCAAATAAATGTTGTGTATTTCAATATCCTCCCAAACATAAGATAATAAATTACTATCTATAACACAAACATCATTTTTGATTTCTTTTATTTTTTCATCTTTGATTTTGATCAATTGAGCTGCATCAACCATTTGTAAAAACTTTAACACCATTTGAAACGTATTATACATAACGTTGTTTTCTTTTTTCACCAAATCCCAATTATTTATTTCCATGTTTTATTAGTTAATCTAAAAAAAATAATTACAATTAAACAGATAATTGATTAAAATTATATTCCAATTCGTGAGTATAATGATTATAAATAAAAGTTATTAATTCAGACAAATTTGTTGCTACAAATTTTAAATTTGTTAAATAATTTTGAATACTATTATCCTCATCTATTACAGTCATTGATGATAACAAATTTTCAATATAAACTTCCGCACTTTCACATTGTTGGTGAATATCATGAAAAACAACCAAATATAAAGTTAATGAAATAGTTTGATGAATAGTTCCATTAGTTTGATAAAAAATCATTTTCATGTTAATCAAATTATCAAGTGTGTCACTATATGAAATAAGTTGATAGTTTTGCGCATATGCACGTATGCTTTTTAAACGACTATGTTGTTCACAATCTAGTTTTTAATGTCATCCCAAGCAAATTTGATTTGATATTCTTCTCGCATTAGTCTAATAAGAGTATCCCAAGGATGTTCGTCTTTATTCATTTTATTAATTTTCTAACATAATTACAAAGTTATGTATACTTTTTAAAAAAATACATTGCTGAATACCTTGTATTAAAAAAATTACTTAATTTTACATTTAATATACAAATTATTTTCAATTAAATAATCGTTAATTTCTGCTGTTTTTATAAAGCTACAATAACCATAACCAACGTATTCTTGATCTTTGACTGGACGTTGAAAAGACACATTGTTTTCAGTGATAAAACTTTTTTTTATTTGTTTACCATGAGGACCACATAATTTAAAAGTAATAACACGATTTATAAAAGGCCATTTTATTATTACATCATAAGGTATAGATCGCATCATTATATATAAACCAATTTCTTCTTCCTCATGAGTATCGCATTTCATAATGATACTCAATTTCATTAAAAATTGATAATTTTAAAAATAAAAAGGAACACTATAATAAGCCTTGCTTTCATCTTTTATTTGCTCCTTAAAATTTTCAAAAATCCATATTTTGCTGCCATGACCATTATTATTATGCATTTCTTCTAACATAGAAAATCTAAATTCTTTACTTTGTCATTATATAATCCATTGAATAAAAAACTCGGATTGTCAGTGTAAATAAATGAAGGTAAGCTAGCCATAATTTTTACTCATCTAAAATAAAATAAAAATTACAAAAAAATATTACAAAAAAATGTTATTTTCCAGTGGAGCCAAAACCACCCTTTCTTTCTACGTCTCTAATCATTGACATTTTCACTTGACGACAACAACACCCATTGATTTCTATTACATTTTTTACAGCTTTAAACACTTTCACAAATCCCATTTGAGCAACAGCATCTCCTCGTTTAATAACATAGTTTTCTTTGGAAAAATTCATCAATAGGACTTTGATTTCGTCTTATCAGCGTCTATTATTCCTGGACCATTGAACACCACCACACCATCTTTATAAGCTATACCTGATTTTGAATATACCTGTCCTGCTAAATTTGAATCTATTTTATCGATATACACTCCAGTACTTACTAAAATACGTTGTTGTGGTTGAAGTATAACATCCTTTGTGCTTCTTAGATCAAAACAAGCACTCTTTTTTGTTTCATAAAAAGACCATTCCTCAATATCTGTAATTTCGAGTGTTTTAAACTCTTTTACTTCATAAAGAGACCCTTGATCCTCTTTTATTTTAATCACCTAAAAAAAAATTAAATACATACATTGTGCTTTTTTTCTAAAGAATAAACTACATACAACAATAACCCTAACCCTGACATGTTCTCTTTTTTCCTTATGAGCAACAATACAATTTTTACAAAAACTTAATTTACAAAAAAAAAAACTAAAACAAAACAAATATTTTTTTTCACAAAGTTCGCAATAACCAAACCAATAATAATAAACTTCAAATTGTTACAAATCGTTTTCGTTTAAAGGTCTATTAAAAAGTTCATTAATATAAGGTAATAACGGTACACTTGTATTAAACTCAGTATCTATCCACATATTTAAAAAAAAATCATCTATTTTTTCTACTAATTCTCTATCGTGTTCTTCTACAAGTAAAGACTTTTCTAATTGAATATCTCCATTAAAATGTTTGTATTTTAATTTTACAATTTTTAGTCTTGTGTTTTCATAATAACTATTTTCTTCCTTTTCCATTATTTTACAATCCAAACACATTTTTTATATATCTCGCTGTCTTGACCAGAAGATGATTTAAACAAGTTATTTTTCACCCTTTCTTTATAAAATGGTAGTCATAACAACATCATCTCTAACATTAAAATAGAATTAAAAGTATCAAAGTACAAAGTTTAAAGTACATCACACCACATTGAACTTTAGACTCTTGATCAGGAATTAACATTTTTTTTAAAAACTTGTTTAGTACTTGTTTTTTTTAATCTCTCTTTTCAACTCAAACAGTATAAAAGGAGTTCATTTTTATTTAAAAATTCATTCACAACACAACGAAACAAAAATGGCAGAATTTGAAACTGCTTGCAACGATAACACCTATGTTAAATTTGCAGATTTAACAGCTGCTACTTTGTGGCTTATTGAAT
Organism: Hydra vulgaris; assembly: GCF_038396675.1. Taxonomy (NCBI): domain Eukaryota; kingdom Metazoa; phylum Cnidaria; class Hydrozoa; order Anthoathecata; family Hydridae; genus Hydra; species Hydra vulgaris. The sequence goes on from NC_088934.1 coordinate 57,448,720, forward strand.
TTAAAGAAGAAAAAAATATAAAAGATAAACAATATTCCACTGTTCCTCTTAAACCACAGGCACAATTTAACTATGTTAAAAAAGAATTGATTTACAAACCAAAAAATGAGGGCTGTGAAATCTTGTTACCATGGAGATATAGAGAAATGTGCGATCTCAACAAAACAAATTATTTGTTTAGATCCGAACTAAAATTAACTAAAACGACAACAAATTTAAAATGAACAAAGGTGAACTTACTAATAATGTTGTGTTTAAATTTAATCATAACAAAATGACCAAAAAAGTATTGGAAAGTTTGATGGATAGTATGCAAACAGCTCAAAACAAAGCCTTTATGACAGTGGCTTACCCTAAAACTCACATATTAAAAACGGTTGAGTTTAACAATTATGGTATACGATTAGCAAAAGAAGATGACGAAATTCATGTTACAGCATACGAAAGATTGTTGGCTGTAGAACCGACTTTCCACAACACGTTGATTAAAAATGGTGTTCCAAGAAATTTGAATCAAAATTTGAAGAGAGCTTGTGTTGAGTTTGCTGAAAGCGAAGCTAAAAAAAACAAAATCGAACCAGAAGTACCAGAAGAAGACGAAGAACAGTTTTTTTTTGTAATTTTTTTAATTGAATTAAAAAAACCTGTTTTATTAACAAAAAACTTGTTTTTCTTATCTCTATTTCCAATATAAAGGGTAAAAAAAAAAAATTCTAGTTCATTTTTGAAAGAGAAAATGACTAGCAAACAACTCGACGAAAGTCTCATCAAAGCTGTTCAACTTTTTTATCCAGATAATGAATTACATCCTATGTTGTTTGAATTTCACAATTTAAATAACTCGTATGAAGAATGGCAAGACATTATATTTACTTATTTTAAAAATTTTAACTTGGAATTGAACTTGGAAGAAGAAAAATACAAAGATTTGTATTATATCTTTATAGCTAAAGACTATGAAAACTGTCTTCATTTGTTTGAAAAAGCTTCTCGTTGTGATATGACTTTCGAAGAACAATCACCATCATGGAAAACAAGTATGCTTGAGGTATGTCGCACGATTAATGATGATTTTTTAAATGTAACCAAAACAACAGTAGAAAAACAACACGAAGAATTCAAAAGACAACTAGAAGAGTTTATTAAAATATATAAACTTTATTTCAAATCAAAAAACATGAAAAAGAAATGTACTTCATGGAAAAGCAAACTTAAACCGTCTTTGAAGTATTATTTTTTGTTTTCTTATCTATCTAACAAATGGGAGTATGATAACTTGAAGAAAAACTGTAAAACATCAAATCACGTTTATCCAGCTTGCGTTGACCAACCGCCTTGCTTTTCATTGGAGGATAAAGTTTTTCATAATGGCTATTACACCATATATACACCTGCTCCTATTTATAAATATTTTATTTTCGAAAAAGTTCGTATAGAAGATGATGAAGTTTACGTTTATAAAGCTTTTGATCGCTGCAATTTTCATGATAAAAGTTTGATAGAAATGTTTCCTACAGCTCAATGGTTTTTTTTCTTTAAAAGAAATTTTGACATTTCAAAGATTTTATGCAGAAAAGAAGACGAAGTTTATAATTATGAAAACGACTAAATAGTATCAAAACAACCATTCATACAAACATTCATTACACCAAATATTATATGACTGCGAAAGAAGGATTATAAACAAGACAATTTTTTTATATATTTTTTTATTTTTTTATCATATCAAGAAGTTGGTATACAAGTTTATTTACTTGAAATATATTATCAAAACATTCACATTTGTCTTTTTTCAAAAGTCTCATACATTGTATATTATCTTTTATCAATTTGATAAGCCCTGCATACTCTTCAACACTTGTTTCTGTATACACGAACTCGTTAACATGTCTTCTAAATATAAAGAAAACATATATGTTTCGTAGCGAGGACAATGCTCTAAATTGTGTGTTTTTGTAAAAGAATGTGTGAAATGTTCCATACACAACGGTTCACTGATGACATAGGTAGGCAGCTTGCATACTTTAGGAAATAGTAAAAGATTCAAATCAAAACTGAAAATGTTTCTTTCTGTCTTTATTGATTTTAAAACATTACTTTCAATTTCGCCCCCTTTGTAAAATACAAGATTCCATTTTTATTTATTTAATTGTTCTTTTAAATAGTCGTTTACGGAAGCACAAAATATGATTTCACTTGAGTGTTTAAAACTAGGATAGTACTCTAACCCATGTATGTTGTTTCGACAATAAAAAAATACTTTTTTATCTTTTTCCTCCAAGCTTTCGAACTTTTCGCACGGTATGACTTGCACGCGATAAAACTTTTTATTGCCAAGTGAACGTAAACATAACTCTCTAATACAGTTTCTTCCCCACTTATGAATCTCTCGATTTGTTATAAATTCCAAATCTAACAACAACAACTAAAAAAATGCTTTTTTTAAAAAAAAAGAAGCGTATTCTTTTAATAAAACAAATCAAAAAGTATAAAAGATCAAATTTTAAAACATTTTTTTACATTTTTTTTATGTAAAAAATGAATCGCGTTGATAGCATCATTAAAAAAATTCACAACAATTGCGCAGTGTGCGCGCTTGATCAAGTGTCTAAAAGATACAAACATTATGAACACAGGTCTGGAAATTCTTCACCTTCATCCGATCGCGTAGAAGAAGAACATTTTACAGATAAAAATTCATTTAACTTTTTACAAAATGTACTCGATTCTAAGAGGATAACATTAAATTCTTACAGTATTGCAAAATGTTTTAAAAACAGTCAATTTAATTATTTACTCAGAAATCCTCAACTTTGTCCTATTCATCTCAACCACTTTGATGATGTGAAGAACTACACGGCGATAACTATGTAGCAGAACTTTATAAAGCCAAGTTTACTCTTTTGCTACTAGACAGAGATATCAAACCTACTATGGATCAAACAGATGGTGATCAAACAGATGGTGATCAAACTGACGGTTTTGTGGATACGTTTACTTCAAAAGTAATACCTACCGTCTCTTCTTTGATAGAAAAACTAGATGGAGCTTTAAAAAAGAAATCTGTTAAAAGAAACATTGAAGGAATTATAAAGGACGGAACCGGCGATAAAAAAACTTTATTTGTTAATATATTACACGCTATTGTAACACTTTTTATTACGAGTTCTTTTAATTTAGAAAAAGAAGAAGAATAAAAATGGGTACTGATGAATCTTTGTCTCGTTTTTTTAAAAATTCAGAATTTAAAAATTATTTAATAGGAATATATGTCTTTGACGAGCTAAGTCAAACAAAAACTCATATTCATATTATTCATCAAATGAAAAAAAAAAGGCTCCTTTATCATTTACAACAATGAAACCACAAAAGAAGCAGGTCAACATTGGAGAGTGTTAATGAAAAAGACAAGGGTCATTTTTTTGTTTTGATAGTTTAGGAGAAGAAAGTGTATTGCAACAAATTCCAAAACATTTAAGGTTTAATAAATATTTGTTTGAAGCAGTAGAAGAAGTGAATATCAATATAAAAATTAACACTATTAATATCAACTACAACGAAATTGAAATTAATTCTTATATAAGACAGTCAAATCATTTTCCTACAGAATGGACAGCAGAAAATTGCGAATTGTATTGGTTTACTAAATTTATTTTAAAATATAGCGAAATGAGTGGTAATCAAAACGTATTTTTTTCATACAATAAATTTCCTTTTCAATGGAATGATAGTAGTTTATGTGGGGCATATGTCCGCTTATTTTGTAGCTATAGTCTTTTGCAGTGAAAATGTATTATATATTGATCAAATCTATTTACCTTCGTTGCGCAGACTGTTAAATCTTTATTTTTACGAAGTAACAACGCTTCATGCTTCTGTACAAGTTCAAATAAGTCTCTATTCATTTTTCCAATTTATCAAAAAAGAGCTCTTTCAATATCTTGATGTTACTGCTAAACAACTGTTTGAAAAAGACATTCAGTTGCATTTATATATGAGAAAACAGGAAAATCTTGAAAGCGATTTATTGTCTATGAAAACAAGACAAATTCCTTTGCATTATGATATTTATGAAATACAAATATTGGCGCAAAATGCTATTAAAAGATTTTTAAAAGATGCAGGATTCATAAGAACAAATTATGAAGCTACGTGGGACACATTATCACTATTGGATATTCAAGCTATTCCATGTGTAATAAATGAGGAAAATATTTATTATATGATCCAAAATGAAATGGATAGAATTTATGCAAACAATTACACTCGATTAAAGACAGCCAATCAATTTTTAGATGTACCTATTGATGATTTCATGACTAAAAAAGAAATAAAAAGGCAGATTGCTCTGAATTTAATATAAACAAAATCATGAAGAGAACAGTACACACACTGCTTGAAGACATTATAGAAGAAAAATGTGCTACGTGTAATGGTTATGGCGAACTTTATTTCCTCGTCTTAAAAGAAAAAAAATATCACGCTTTATTAAAAAATTGCACGATACATCTATTAAATAACGAAGTATGGATTTTTAACACAGTTACTAAAAGAGCAGCAAAAATAGAACTTCACAAGACGTGTTGCTTGACTTGTAAAGGAAAAAAAACATAAACTATCAAACGATATAAAAAGAAAAAAGAAGAAGAAAAACAAAACAATTTTTTATTTGTACATATTTATTCTTTAAATAAATGAATATAATATTTTTTTTACAACTGTTTTTTTAATATACTTCAAACACTTTATCCGGAGGTAGAAAAGGGTTGGCGGGTTTTGTAACAACAGGAATTGGAGCCGTTTTTGTTTTTATGCCTTTCGACGCTGTTTTTATACCGTATAACAGCGAACCCACTTGCAATGCGTTGGTTACATTTTGAGGAGTTATAAAATCAGCTAATCCTCTTACTCTTACCAATCTGCGTATCCTATTTCTCTTACGACGTATCTTACATCTATAATGTCTCTTTTGCTTTTTTCGATAAACCATTGATCTTGAGATTCGATAACATACAATAAAAAATTTTTCAAAGGAATTTCAAAAGAATGTTCTTTTACATCTTCATATATAAACACAATAGTGAGATTATCATTGGAACGAGTTACTTTAATAATTTGTCCCTGTTTTAGACAATGTGACAAAGAAAAATCTCCCTTTGCTTTACCATTCGTTTTAAATAGTGAAATATAAAAATCTTCTAATTGCGGAAACGGATAACAATTTGCTGCATAAGTTTCAAAACTCATTTTTTATGTCTGCTTCTTCGAGTAACCAAATGTTAAATGACTCTTTAATAACATCAACAAAGTCTTCATATTTTATATATACAGTCGTCCCCCGGTCAACGAACTTAATTCGGAGTACGAACTAGTTTGTTATCCGAAAAGTTCGTTAACCGAAACGCGTTTTCCCATAGGCCGCCATTAAAAAAATTTTAATTAGTGGATTTTGCCAAAATAATGGGGGAAAAAATTCAAAAACTGTCCAACTTGATAAATAAAATAGGCAAAGGTGAAATGATTGAAACCTGAGATTTATGCACTTTTAAAAATTGAAACAAATTGAAATTGTGCATGAAAATTGCTTGTCAAAGTTTTAGAAAAAACTAAAAATTGAACATGAACATTGCTTATCAAAAAATAAAAATTCAACAAGCAAATTGCTTGTCAAATTTTTACCAAAAAATTGAGAATTGAACTTGAAAAATGCTGGTCAAAATTTTACGAAAACATTAAAAATTAAACATGAAAAATCCTTGTCAAATTTTTTACCACAAAATTGAAAATTGAACTTGAAAGAAAAATCAACAAGAAAATTTCTTGTCAAATTTTTACAAAAAAAAAATGAAAACTCAGTCGCAGTCATCCGCCAAGTCAATTGCAGCAGCCCTCTTCTGAGCAGTGGTGCTGAGATGGTGCCAATGGTTGATTTATTCACACCAAACTCCTTAGCCAGGTCACTTTGCTTTTCACCTTTTTGCACTCTTTGAATGATTGTCTTTTTCTCTTCAAGAGTGAAAACTTTTCTGCTTTTTTCGCAGGGTCCGACATTTTGAAAAATCGCAAAATCGAAAAAATCGCAAGTGGGAAAAAAACCTAGAAAAAAGTACAAAAATGCATGAAAAATATTAGTGAAACAAGAAAAGAAAAAAATGAAACAACAAAAGCACACCCAGCACAACCATTCACCTCCCAGGCTTCCATGACACTCACAAAACTGAGGGGGAAATGCTGGACGGCGCGCCCGACCTTCACGCGCGTGTGCACGCCATTTGGCGGTCCTGGTTCGTTAACCGAGTTCCGGTTCGTTAACCGGGGGAGGATTTTGGGCAAACTTTCAGTTCGTTAACCGAAAGTTCGCTAACAGGGGGTTCGTTAACTGGGGGACGACTGTATTTTCTTATAAATAAAATCAATATGAGCGTTTTCGTTAGAGCGAGTGACTTTAATTTCAACTAGTCCGTCCAAACGAAATACTAATTTGAAATTGCCTTGAACTTGTTTTAAACTATCATTGGCTTCAAACTTGGAAGCTTCTACATTCATAACAGAATTATAAAATTCGTTTAAACAAGTTTTAAACTCCTTTTTTTTTTGTTTATTTCAAATAAATTTTTTATTTCAAATGAATTTTTTTTATTTCAAAGAAAACCCAAATTTATAGTACTTTTTTTAAAAAAAAAACAGAAAAAACACCATTAAATATCTTTTTTATCAACATATTATCGTATTTTATTACCGACATAAAACACACCGTCGTTTATATGAGATATACAATACAATTTATTTTCAATGTCAAAATCCAAAACAAATCCGCCAAAAAACGTAGACGATTTTGTATGTCCAGTATCTTTATTACCGCTTACAATTTCGAAAATACCATTTTTGTATTCACATGTTAAAATATATTCGCCATATGTGCTTGTATTTGTTCTTAAATTTTTAAGTTCGTCGTTGTTGTGTTTTTTCAAATCTTCTAGCAGCCACAAATATTCCTTAACATTTTCTTGAACATGTTGTCGAAATTTTTGAACAAAACATTTTTCGCATACTTTTTTATATGCGTCTTTTTTTTTACATGTTTACACACTTTTGAATTCATTTTTGTAAATAAACGTTTTTTGCAGAGTTGAGCTTTTTTATAGTTGTTTTTTAATCCGAATTAAATATAGTTTTAAATACACCACCAAGTACGGGTATATTTCCTAATAGGTTACCAAGGATACCTTTACCACGTTTTCTAAGTATACGTTTTCGCCCTTTACCAATTAAAGAATGATGAGATCTAGGATGATGAGATCAGCAGTCCTGTGTCCTCTATGCCTTCTATGTCTCATTATTTTCAATAAATATTTCTGTGTTTATCACGATCCACTTTTGTTAAAACAAAACGATATATCGGTTTTCCTACTCGATCCATTTCGCGATTTTGTTTATTATTTATATACTTGCTTTTCGTTTTTCGATAACACATCAGTTCTTTTCTACAAATTTGACGCTTTATTTTTTTCAAGTTTTTTTTAGCTCTTCTACGTCTTAGAGCACTTAGTTCTGTATTATTGGGATCGGTTAACTCGTTTTCATCAAAGGAGGTCCTATCAAAAAATTCAAAAAATGCATCCCTATGAAAAGGCCATTTTCCATCTACCGTATATTTGGGTAATTTAGATGAATATTTGGGTCTTAAATTACTTTTATAAGTAGGTGTTGAAAATAAATTCCCTCTTACAATCATACGCGAAAAATCAACATCATCTGCAGCCATTTTGACATTTTTTGACTTTGACTTTTAACTTTAACTTTTTTTCATTGACTTGTATTTTTTTTTTGACTTTAACTTTTTTTCATATCTTTTTTTTTTTACAAGATAAAAAACATGGTGTCACCCTGACACTACCTTACTTATTCTGTCTTTATTTTATCTTAGTAGGCCTACTTACTTGTGTTTTTCTTATACTGTTTATTTTTTATACGGCCGTATTTTTTCTTACTTACTTACTTAACCTTACTTAGTCCTTACTTAACTTACTTAGTCCTGCCTTAGTCCTGCCTTAGTCCTCAGCCTGCTTACTCACACACTCGTGTGCTCACTCGTTCTCATATCACTAAGTCTTACGATTTAGCGTTTTTCACTCCACAGACTCACTAATTCTTGCGAGTAAGTGTTTAACATTGAACTTCAACGAGAATCGAACCCTCAACGGTCTAATGTCATGGCGTTTGAAACATAGTGCGACGACCGAATGCACTATGCTACGTCGACGTGTTGGCTCATGGAGTTTTGAATTTATTTAAATTAATATTTTACCACTTTACGTAGAGTTTTTTTCTTCGCGGTGTTTTTAAAAAGTTGTTTACTCCGTATTTTAATCTCTTTTAATCTTGATCATAAAAGCGTTATTAAAACTTTCTAAATTTAACTAGCATGACACAGCATTTTCTTTTCACTGCATAAAGTTACATCACTTTAGCTTTTATTTCGCGTTAATCTGTAGAGATTAAATTTTATACATAAAAAGCGTGTTTTTAGTTAACAAAATCGAATGGCTCGAACAAGAATTCTAAATCGGACAACTAAAATGGAAGTCGAACAAGAATTGAACTTTGAAGATATCGTTTTAACTCAAGAAGTTATCGTAATCGAAGATAACGATATTATAATTGAAAACGATATAAATAAAATAGATTTTGTTATAGAAAAAGATACGCTTAATAAAGATACGACGTTTAATAAAGATACGACAAAAAAAGATTAAAAAAAAGTAAGTTATTTTTATTAAATAAAAAAGGTTTAGAGAAAAAAAAAAAAAAAAAAAAAAAAAAAAATTTTTCTTACAAAGTCTTTTTTTATAGTTTAAAAAAAGAGCAAATCGTACTAGCGACAAAACGCAAAAAGAAGAATTAAATATTTAAAAAATAAAATAACATCTTAAATCACTATTATAATTTTTTTACAATAAATTATTTTTGTCTATTTTTTCGTCTTATGTTTGCTTCTTTTAATTGATGCTTAATATCGACATAGGATTCAGCAGTATGAACCCAGCGTTTTATTCTTTTAACAACTCTTCCAAGTTTACGGTTTGTTTTAATATCTTTATATCTGTTATTTGTTCTTCGCAAACATGATAATATTCTTTTACAATTGCTTGGTAAATACTGACTTTCAGTCTGTGTCGATGTTGAACTCTGTTTTGTACTTGTTTGTGCTTTTTTTGTTCTAGGAACTGTTGTTTTTGTACGCGCCATATTGACAGTATTTAACGATCTAGGAGTATACCTTGTTTTAGGCATTTTATATCTATTTTTATTTATTACAAAAAACAACATGGTTTTTTTATATAAATATATATTATTTTAGTTAAAAAAAATGGAGTCTATTTCTATTAACAAAATAAAATATGTATTGGAAAAAGAAAATACTCCTGTATTTCCAAAATTGTAAAAAGTAAAAAATGAAATAAAAATACCCTTAGCACAAGTAAAACCGCTCAATCGTACCGAACGTGCCGAAGTGCTGCATTGGGTAATTTTTTTACTTTTTTTTAAACAATTTTTTAATACTATTAATAACTTTATAACATAAATTTTTTTTCTTTTAGCTAAACGACTAGCAGTTTTTTTTTTTTTTTTTTTAATTTTATTTTCCCGTATAATACCATTTACAATGAAAAAAATCGTTTACATATATAATAAATGGCCAGAGCAAGAAGAAGACAGTATGTCTTATCACCGAGCCCCGTTAACATTGAAGCCGTCAGTTAATATTACAATTAAAAAATTTTAAACATAAAAGTATATATAAATATATGTATATATACATATATATATATATATATATATATATATATATATATATATATATATATATATATATATATATATATATATATATATTTCTACAAAGATATTATAAAATTTATATTAAGATATTAAAATAGCATAAGTTTTCAATAACAACATATTTAAATGAAAAATAAAAGTCAGAAGATCAAAAAAAAAATAAGTTATAACTTTTTTACAAAAAAAAACAAACAAAAAAAGTAGATGAAAACCTATTCAGTTCATATATTCTTTTTATTATTTTATAATCAAATTTTAAAATAAATATTTTAGATCGAAATTTTTTCCTTATAAGAAACGGTTACATACTATTTTGAATTGTTCAAAAGATATGTTTTCAAGAATGTTATTTTTATTAATTTTTTGGAAAAATTCATTCCATAGAAATGCTCCACGATATTGAATTTGGAATGAACTAAGTTTGAAATAGAATCTTAGAACTACAAAATTATCATTTGAAAAACTTGTGGGGTACTTATGAGAAATTTTAGTAAAGTAAGAGTGAAATATATTAGGCGACAAACCATGTTTAGATTTAAACATAAACAGCATAACTTGATATATATTAAGTTTATAAACATTGAGTGCATTAAGTTCCATTAAGAAAGGCTCTCCATGAGCAGTTCTCTTAACGCCAAAAATAATTTTGCATGCAATTTTTGTTTACTATAAATTTTTTTAAGCTTTCCATAGTTGCTACTTCCCCATGCAATATTGCAATAGGATAGATAACTATGGATAAATGAAAAATATATAATTTTTAAAGACTTGATATTAAGGAATGGTTTAACTCTATATAGAACAGAAATAATTTTGGAAATTTTATTTTCAATACATTTAATATGAGATTTCCATGATATATTTTCATCTAATATTATTCCCAGGAAGTTTACATTTGATTCTCTTTTAATAACTGAATTATTCATAAAGAGATTAGGTAATTTTAGAGGGAGGTGATCACTCTGACTAGGTTTATGAAACAACAAAAATTTAGTTTTCAGCACATTTAATGAAAGTTTATTACAAATAATCCAATCATTAACTTTTATTAGTTCTTCATTAAATATTTTAGAAAGATCTTTTATATTTTTATTTGAGTAAAAAAGATTAGAGTCGTCAGCAAACAAAATAAGATTTAAAGTCTTTGAAGCTAAATATAAATCGTTAATGTACAACAAGAATAATAGTGGTCCTAGGATGGATCCCTGGGGAACACCACAAGTTATAACTTTGTTTCCTGTTTTATTTTCTTTATACACTATGTATTGTTTCCTGTTTGACAGGTATTTTTTAAACCAGAGTAGGTTATTGTTTAATACTCCATAGAGTTCTAGTTTTTCTATAAGTATGTCATGGTCAACTGTGTCAAATGCTTTTAACAGATCAAAACTCCTAGTGTATAACAATCATTATTGAACCCATCGGATATATAATTTATTAAATCGATTACTGCATGATCTGTTGAATGCTTTTTTTTGAATCCAAATTGTTTATTATACAGTATTTTGTTTTTGGTTAAATATTTATTAAGCCTATCAAACATAATACGTTCTAACAATTTTAAAAAGCATGGTAAGACAGAAATAGGTCTATAGTTTGACATAATTGTGCTATCGCCAGTTTTAAAAATAGGTGATATTTTAGCAATTTTTAATTTCTCCGGTACAATACCGGATTGTATTGAAAGGTTAAAAATATGAAACAAAGATGGTTCTATGAAATCGAAGATTGCTTTAACTACGTTCACGCTAATTTGATCAATGCCAGCGGATTTATTATTTTTCAGACTATTGTACGCATTACGCACCTCAGTTATATTTAAACTAACTTCTCTCATAGATATATAGGTTGGTTTTATATTTCTTTATTACTGATCATTTCCCCATCAATTATGAGTTTTTGTGGCAAATTATTGTTAGAACATCTTTTTTTACCAATTATCTGGTTAATCACATTCCAAGTTTTTTGAGAGTTTCCTTGTGTTTTTTTTAGCATCTTAGCATAATAAATTCTTTTAGAGTGTTTCTTTGTTTTTTTTAAATAAACTTTTATAATTTTTGTAATTTATTTCATTTGTGAATGATTTATGTTTTAGATATTTTTCATAAATTTTTTGTTTTCTCTTAGATGATTTAAGTAAACCTTTGGTCATCCAAGGGCTTAAAAGTGATTTTGAATTTATAACTATTTTTTTTAGTGGAAATGCCAAATCTTAATATTTACAAAACTGCGCCAAAAAAAGATCATACGCCTAATTTGCCTCTTGTGATTGTAATATAAGGTCCCAATCAATTTTTTCTGATAAGAGATTTCGAAAGTGCAACAAGGAGTTTTCATTGATCTGTCGCATTTATATTGTAGATTTTAAAGCAGAATAATTATCAGTTATATTATTTGTAATTAAGAATATTTGGAAATGATCTGTTATGTCAGTTTTGATTATACCAGATTCTAGGAGGCAATTATGAATATTATTAGTAAATATATTATCAAATAATGTTGATGAAGTGTTAGTTATTCTGGTTGATTTGTTTATTGTTGGAATTATATCTTGTTGAATTAAGGTATTTAAAAAATATTGAACATTTACATTTGAAGAAAGATTTAACATGTTTATATTGTAGTCACCAGTTAAGTAAACGTGTTTCTTTGTTATGTTGGTGTTGCTTAAAAAACTTTTTAAATAAGATTTAAATATTTTAAAATTCCCACCTGGCTTTCTATAAATAGAATTAATGATACTATTTTTGGTTGCTTTATTTATTATTTCGATGCACAACGACTCACAATCTGTATCATTAACGTCATTACGCAATATAAAGTTAATAGATTTGTGAATAAAGATACTTACACCGCCACCAACGTGGATTTTACGAGGTTGGTGAATTGATACGTAGTTATTTAATTCATAATTACAATTTTTTTCATTACTTTTTTTATGCTTTTTTTAAGAAGTTATCAATGATTTTATTGTAAGACTTAGAAAAAGGCAAAGGCTCGATGAATCGCATTCTCGTAAGTTTAACTTTACTGCTTTTTTATTATTAAATTTTTTTTTTTTTTTTTTTTTTAATTTTTGTTTAGAAACGCAATATACAGAAAGCGAAATATTGTGAAATTTTTTTGTATACTTTTTTATAGGAAATAATTTTTTTGTAGTCTTTTTTTTTGTGTTTATATTAATTTTGTTTATATTTTTTGTTTAATAATTTTTTTTTAATGAAGGAAAGAATGAAAGAAGGAAAGGAATGGAAAGAATTAATGGAATGGGAAGAAATGACAGAGGAAGAATACGAAATATACTTGGAACAATTACTAGCAGAAGATATGGAAGAAACAGATTACATTGATGAACTGAAAAATCAAATGATAGAAGAAGAAGTAGATCAAATAGAAAATGAAATGCACGAAATTTTGAATGAAATAGACTTGGAACAATATACCCTTGATGTTATGAATAAAATGGATGATTTGCCAGAACTAAATTTGTAATTATTTTTTTTGTAAATATATATTTTTTTTTAGATAAATAAAAAAAAATGAATAATTATGATGAAAATTTCGATGATATGTTTCCTGGTTTTGGCGATGCATTGGAAGAACTAGAAAATAAAGAAGTAGAAAATATAACATTGAATCATATAAACGATAATCACGTGTTATCAAACATTGAAATGAACATTTTTTTAGTTTTAGTTCTTTTATTTGTTCTATTTAACCATTTTATTTATTTGTTTATTCTTTTATACTAAAAAAAGACGAGTGTATTTTTTATTATTGAGATTTTTATATAAATAAATGTTTTTTTTTCAGCAACTAATAAAAAAAATGGCAGACAACATATATCCATGCTGTTTTTGCGATAAAGAATTTATAAAAGAACACTCATGAAACATCAAATAAAATGTTCTACAGACCAATTCTCACACGAATGTTTTACGTGCAAGAAAAAAGTACAAGATTTGTTAAACCACGAATGCAATTATGAACACTCTGCCATCTGTTTTCAATGTTATAAAGAGCAACAAAATCAATATTTCGAGCAAATGATTCAAGACGAAAAGAAAAAATTTAAATATTTGAATCTCTTTATGAACCACATCATGAATGGAATGAAAAATCATCAAGAAATCCTAACTAAACAAATTATTGACACAAAAGAAAAAAACAAGAAATTAAAAATCTAAAAGAACAGAATGCTAAAATACAACAAACCTTGGAAGAAACCAACAACGAAATGCTAGGATTAAAAAAACTTACCTATGACATGTTAACAAATCAAAAAGATGTACAAAATCTCAAACAAGAAATAACAAAACTCAATTAAATCGTAGAAGAAAACACCACAGAATTCTTAGTAGTAAAAAATTCAATTCAACAACCCAAAGAAGTAAAAGTAATACAACACATCTTTAAAGACACACAGATCATCAAACTGGATCAAATGAATCTCAGAGTACTATCAGATGAAGCATTTTATTCACAACCCATTTTCACATCAGAAGGTTATCGTTATTGTATAAAAATTTATACTCGAAGTACCAACGTAAATAATCTAGCCATTTACTTTCAATTGTTGCGAGGTGACCTTGATGATGCTTTAAAATGGCCTTTTACCAAAATAATCATTTGTACCTTGAGAGATAAAGATCGATTTTTTGCTCGCACTATTACAAATGATAATTATCTCCAAAGTTTAGACGCTAGTTCTTTTGATAAACCTACCGAAGAATATAATGTAGCTGTTGGTTTCAACAATTTCATTTCACATGAAGAACTAAAACAATTTATTAATAATAATAATTTATTTATTACGATTACTATTCAATAATATATTTTATGTAGAAAAAAAATTTTTTGATATGTATTTCGACTTTCTTATCTATCATTGTTATACCTTATTTTTTTAGATTAACTAATAAAAATGAATGCAATAGAAATATTAGGAGAAATCGGTCTGGAACTAACCATTGCCAACGTGAAATCTATCAAATTCATACTCAGAATACCACTTGGAATCAAAGAAACTTTAAAAAGTGGTTTGGATATTGTAGAGTACTTTAAAGATAACATTATACAAAACGAACAAGGATATATTCATAAATCATTAGAAAGCAAATTAGAATATTTACTTGTATTGTGTTAAGCTATTCATCGAATCGATATTGTAAAAAAATATAAAAATCAAATACCACGACTATCTACTTATAAAGAAACAATAGTGAAAGATTTACCACCTGCTTACTCTCCGTCCAACACATTTTATCCAAGTGCTGTCGTAGAAGCCAAACAAGAAGAACTTTTAAATTATTATCATTTTCTTAATGCAGAACCACCTGAAGCATCTGAATGTGCCCAAGAACCTGAATTCCTCTAAAAACTTTTTTTATTGTATTTTTTTAACTATTTGTAATTTTTTTTAGGTAACTAATTAAAAAAATGGTCAGCAACTGGTGCGATATTAGCGACATACTTGATAAAGAATTTACTTCATTTCACTACTTTTTGCATAAACGTGGAAAAGAAATGGAACGACAAATGGAACGAGAAAATAAAGTCAAAAAAGTGGACAAAAAAACAAGAGATCGTTGCCTTTATTTGGAAAACATTCATTCTCACATTGAAATCTTTGATCATCAAACACTGATTTGGTTTGAACGAACTGAACAACCATTTTCTTATTATCTTTCTCATTATGGTACATTGGATGACACGGACAAATTTACCAATGAAAATCAATCTCAACTCACCTTGAAAGATTTATGTAAAAGAACCTTGGCACATCAACGAATTTGTTTTGAGTTTAAACAATTACAAAATAAAATCATTTCTCTATTCGATAAAACCAAACTACCACTCACCAAATGGAAAAACAAGGATGAAATTAGATTATTGTTTTACAGCTTTCATACGCAAATCCTTTTTGAATGGGAAAATGGGGGAATGGGAAAAAAGAAACATTTATTATTTTTTCATTTTCAAAGACGTTATTTTTACAATTTATTTCATTTACTTTTTAGAGAAATATCGTATTTTGCTGATCCACGTAAACAACTAAAAATAAATTTAATGAAAAAACTATATCGAATAATACTGGAATATATAAATTGGGCCAAACAACAATATTTTTATACTACTGAACCTTGTTTTACTCATATTCAAATTGTAAAACAATTTTTTTAATTTTTTTTTAGATAACTAATAAAAATGCAAAATTACAAAAGAAGCAAAGACTTTTATGAAAATGACATTATCCACATTGTCAGCTGGTTTATAAGTGAATCAAAAAATAACATGGATCGAGACATGAAATCATTAAAAGAATTATGTAAAAGAAAATTAGCTGTTAGAAGAATTAGAATTGAGTTAGAATTATTAAAAGATCAACTTGGATTTTTATATCGTCATTATCCTGAAAACAGTTCTGATGATTTTTTTTATATTTGTGATGAATTTGGTTCTTTAAATGATCGCAATCTATTTTTTTGGATACAAAAAAAAATTATATTTTATTTACACCAAATGTTTAGATCACACTATTTTAATCCTTTTATTAAAGATGATGAAGTTTAATTTTTTTATAATTGCATTATAAAATATGCTCAATGGGCAGTAGATCAATATTATTATATCATTGAAAATAATTTTATACATTATAAAAATAATATTTTATATTTATAGCTAAACTAATAAAAAAATGGAACCAAAAATGCAACTAGAAAGAAAAAGTTTTGAAGAATACAACATGCATTATCACAAATGGGTATGGTTTTGTCCACAAACAAGACTTAACTATAAATACAAAAAAGTGCCTACGTTAAAACAATTATGCAAAAGAAAAATGGGATTAGCAAGAATACAAGTTGAAATAGAAACATTTTTAAAAGAACTTGGCAAAGTAATTCCTATTGAATACTACGATTCGGATAAATATATTATTTGGACTCAAACCTTTTACAAGACAACTGAGATTGGACCTCGATTTTTATATAGAAAACATTTAGAATTTTTTTTCGAACAAGTTTTTTTTTATATATACAAGTATTGAAATTTTCAACTCACATTATATTCAACCTTTTTTAAATAATACACAATATGATCATTTTTATATTTTATTAAAAAATTATATTCATTGGGCTTTACAGCAATATTATTTTATTACATCTCATCAATTTGTACATAGAAATGATGTTATTTTATATTTATAGCTAGAAAAATAAAAAAATGAAAACCTATGGTTACGCTAAAAAAAAAAATACCCAAAAAAGTCCACCAACAAATGGAAGGTATATTTTTTTTCCTTTTTTATTTTTTTAAAAAAATCAAGTTTTTTCATTTATCAATCCTTTTTTTTTTTTACGGCGATGTATCCTTACTTTTTTCGTCTTCAAAGGGAAAGTTTGCACCATTCGTTAGTTAACACGCGCTACTTTTGTCTCAAAAAATGTGGAGAATGTCAAGCATGTCTCCTAAAAAAACAATAACTTTTTATTTGTATTTTTTATTCAGATATATATATTTTATCATATTTTTGTCTTTTTTTACCTTTTTTTTTTTATTTTTATTCCTCTTTTTTTATACAACTTTATACTCACATTTTATCTTTTTTTAGATAAATAAAAATGAATAATAATGATGATTGGGAATGTAACGCTCCAGCTTTTGAATTCAAACCAACTAATATAAGATTAAAAAGTCCTCTCCGTGGTTTTAATTATGAAAAATGTGTGAAACTGGAACTAAAAAACTTAAAAACAGAAAAAAAAGAAAAAAAACAACCAGAAGAAACAGAAGAAGTGCGGATGTGTGATGCACCACCCTTTGAGTTAAATTATAAATATTATTATGAATAAATTTATTTTTTATTTTTTAGCTAACTAATACAATGATTGAAAATTCTAATTGTCTGGTGAAAAAATTGTTTTGTCACTTGACGAAGCACTATTCGTTTTGGAAATGTCTAAAATATATAACAAACCATTCATTGAAGAACTCGATATTTATAATTCTTTCATTACGTTTGGAAAAGAACGTTACCCAAACATGACGTTTGAGAATTTTGTGAAAAAAAACAACCCTATTTTCAGGAAACAAAATAAGTCACTATTGTAACACTATTTTTAATTGTAACATTTTTTTTATATATGAAAAATATTTTTATACCTAATTTATTTTATCTGTGCACCTTTTTTTACTCGGGACCTTTTTTTTTTCGTGACGTCATTAACTCGGGACCTTTTTTTTACTCGGTTCATGACGTCATTAACTCGGGGTCTTTTTTTTTCTCGGATCCTTTTTTTTTTGCTCGGTTTCTCTGGTTTTTTTTCGCTTTCTCGATTTTTTTTTAGACTGGTTTCTCGTTTTTTTTACCTTTTTTTTGACCTCGGACGGACGGTCTCTTAAATTTCAAAATCCAACATACTATATCATCATACATGATGTAAATGGACTAATATAAACTTTTGAGAAATTAAAATGTTGTAAAACTGTCTTGCTGCCCTCATATTTATTTTTATTGATATTTTACATTTATGATTACAATATGATTTTTTACATTTTCACGAATATTTGAAAATCTTGTTAAATTATGAAAAACCTTCGAATTAATTACTGTAAAAGGTGATTATTAATGTGAATTAATAATCACCTTTTACACTAATTAATTCAAAGTTTAATCACCTTTTACACAAAGTGAATTAATGTAAAAGGTGATTATTTAAATTAGTTCTTAATAATGTGAACTAAATTAATGTGAAATTTAGTTATTAAGAACTAAAGTAATTTGAAAGTTATTTAAAACAAATAAATATAAAAGTTAACTTTTGATGGAACTTTGAATGGAACAATTGAAACGTATTGAATGCTTTTTTTAAAACATTTCTAATTTTTAAGTTTTACAAAATAAATTAATAATTGCTTTAAATTAAATAAGATTCGCTTATTTATTCTTATTAATTTCGGTTATAAACGAAACAAAAAAATGCAAATATTTTGTTAAGTAGTTGTTTTTTTATTTGTTTTTTTTTGTTTTTTTTTTGTTTTGTTTTTTTTATACATGTTTATTTACTACTATAAAGTATTTACAAGTAACCAATCACAGATATGGAAATATGTGAAGTAAATAAAAATATAGTTGCATCCAAGACATGATTAAAATAAATACCAATAACAACATTATAATAAGGTGTACGTAAAAATTTCTGAGAAATCTATCTCTATATTACTCTAATTAAAATAGAAAATACAATATATAAAAATAAATCTGCTGATTTTTCGGAGGAGTGTTTAGATATTTTACTATAAGTTTATTTACAATATTTCAAAATAACGTTAGCGTATAAATATGATAAAAACGAAATTTGTGTGAGATTGATAAAAAGAATTACTTATTTGTAGTAATAGGAAGCTCGCAAAAGACTTAAGACAGTCTTGTTATTGAGTATCATTAGTATTGTTATCGAGTATCATTATCGAGTATATATTAGCCAACGTATCAAATTGCTATTACATTCCAATGCCGCTGAGTAAAGTTATACTGTATATTTTATTAAAAAGTGTTCTATGTATGTTCAGTTAAATATTTACAGTGTACTAATACATTATATTACTAATATTTCTGTTAACTATTTACAAATAAAGCAAAAAAAATTGTTGAAGTTGAAAGTATTACCTTTGGATTTTAAACCAGTAATTATTTTTAAAAATTAGATTGTAATGTTATTGTGTTTATTAGCAAAAAACTCAAAAAACAGTTTTAAATTAGGATATTATGGCTAGAAAGTCTCATTGCATCTCAGCTGAGCTATTAGTAATTCAACGAATTAAAAACAGTTGAAAGTCATGTAGAGAGATTTCAAGAATAACTAAGTATTCTATTGGAATGATTCAAAATGCTCTTAAAACACTAAAGTGTGTTGAATCTAGAGGATGCAAAAGAATAGTTAATTATTTTTGAAGCTAAAAAGGATCCGCTTATCACCAGCAACGTCATTAAAAACATTTCAGAGTTGAATGTAACATTTATATTTAAACATGTACAATTAGAGGTTAAACGAAATTTATTTTCAATATCACTTAGAAGTCTTCATTGAAAAAAAGACATATAAAAGCTAGAAAACAAGTTTCCCATAAATATTCTGCAGACCACTAAATAAAGAGTTTGACCTACATTACACTTAGGAAATAGTGAAGTTTGGTGGTGGAACTATTATGGTGTGTGGATGTTTCTCATCATTTGGAATTGGCTTTTTTTTTTAAACAGACACGACAGCTCATATTTATACTAATATACTTCAAGAAATAATGCTTTCTTATGCTGATGACAACATGCCAATACTCAATAATGATAATTATCCAAAGCATACGGCTTCCATCACTAAGAGATGGTTTCAAAATAATGGCATAAAACAATTGGAGTGGCCAGCACAATCGCTAGATTTAAATCCAATTGATAATTTATGGAAAATTGTAAAAGATGAGGAAAAGCCTATGAACAAAAAGAATCTGTGGGAGGCTGTACAAGTATCATGGAACTCTATTTCTCCATTAGCATGCAATAAATTGGTTAACAGCATGACCAAAAGATTAGTTGATGTTAAAAATAATAAAGAACATGCAACAAAATATTAACTAATTATCTTAAATGTTGTATGAAATAATTGAAACTTTTGCAAAAAAGTTGTTAGTTACATGGGAAAAGTAAAAGGGAACTTGATAATTTTTAAAAAAAATATAAGAATTAACATTAAACATTATAAAAACAAAAAAAGTAATATTATGTGTGTGTGTATATATATATATATATATATATATATATATATATATATATATATATATATATATATATATATATATATATATATATATTTTTTTTTTTTTTTTTTTTTTTTTTTTTGCATTCATGTATGTGTATATATATATTAGGGTGTCCCTAAAAACAGTTTTTTTGAAAAAAAGCTGCTCCCACCCTTTAAATGTGTTCTATATAATACAAAAACACTAGGTTTAAAATTTTGTTGAATAAAAAATATTTTTAGAGGTCCCCCAAAACCCTTTAATATTTAACGGGTCCCTAATATTTAAAAAAAAAAAGTTTCTCGAAAATAGGTCAACCTGGTACTCAAATGAAGCAAAATTATATAAAAATTTCAAAAATAACATTCGTTTTGAAATAATATAGTTATTTTAGGTTTTACTACGTAAAAATCTTGTTTTTTAGCAAAAAATGAAATAAGTGAATTTTTCATGATAATTGTGATAAATAAGTTTAAACTTTAAATTTATTTTTAAAATGAATATTATTTTTGAAATTTTTATATAATTGCGCTTCATTTGAGTACCAGGTTGACCTATTTTTGAGAAACTTTTTTTTTGAAAATATTAGGGAACCGTTAAATATTAAAGGGTCTTGGGGGACCTCTATAAATATGTTTTCTTCAAAAAAAATTTAAACCTAGTGTTTTCGTATTATATAGAACACATTTAAGGGGTGGGAGCAGATTTTTTTCAAAAAAGTTGTTTTTAGGGCCACCCTAATATATATATATATATATATATATATATATATATATATATATATATATATATATATATATATATATATATATATATATATATATATATATACATATATATATATATACATATATATATATATATATATATATATATATATATATATATATATATATATATATATATATATATATATATATATATATATATAATAAATAAAGTTCTGATTATTGAGGAGATTTGTTTTGACTCAAGTAATTAGGCCTTAAACAGAACGTAAAAAATAATTTAACTTTGTCATCTTTTGCAATGGAATGTAACAACTATATAGAAATAAAAGACTTATTCAACTTTTGTTATGATAGTTTTTATTTGGTCAATGAAAACACATATGCTATTCATTCAGTGTTGAATGTGTAGATGTGTACTTTGCTGAATGATGAGTAAAGCAAGAATGAGTTTTGAATGATGAAGCTAGAGATAATTGCTTATTTGAGCAGCAACAATGATTTATGTAAAAAAGAGAACGAAATGCAATCTTATGACAATGGGATAGTGATAGTGACAATAATAGTGTAATGGTGGTAACCATATTAGACAATAGTGGTAATGACCGTAATAGACAATTGATAGTGACAATAAGAGCAGGTTTAACTATATTTACAATATGATTTTAGACTTTTTCAAAAAGAAAGTATAGAATATAAAAATAAGAATCAGCCCAAATATGACAATAGTATTCCATACAGAGACAAATAAAAGATTTGTAGAGGTAGAGAATGGAATTGGGAACAAGAAAAAAGATATTGCAAGCAAAATGTTTGTAGAGAAGAAATAAAGTAGAGGACTCAGTATGACCGTTGCCATTCATCAATATAGGTTTATCAACATTATTGTAATAACTGTCTGGAGTAAATATTTGTGTTTTGTTGGAGTTAAAATTTACGACCCACTACAGGCCCCAAGCTGTTACAGATAAGAAATCAAATTCAAGATTGGCTGCCTGTTCTAAGGGATCAAAAAGTAATGAACTTTTGTCAAGACAGGACACACTGGGCCAGGTGGTAGACAAAACCTACAAAATAAATATTTATTATATTCAAAATCATATAATAAAGCATATTTGTAAACTCCATTTAAAATTTTGAAAATTGTTTTGAGTATAACAGTATATTTTAAAACCATAAAATCAGTTGCAGTTTCATGTATAATGAAAAAGAATTTTTATTTTTTAATTTTTTTTTAAAAAAAGCCTGAAATTTTTATTTTTGTGCATAGCTATACTAAACAGTAACTTTTAAAACTTTTTGAGCTTATGGGATTATTTTACATATTTAAACTATTTAACAGTAAAGGGAAAAAAAGTAAAGATCAGCCTTTATAATTACACTTATAATCTAAAATAAAGAGGTAAATTTTTAACATTTAATACTTTTGTTTTGTACAAAAAGTGTCACATAATTTAGGGAATCTACGAGAACTTATATTAAATACTTGAATTAGTAAATGCAATATGTATACAACCTATTTGAACTATAAGAAGCTTACAAAATCTTATTACCCGAAAATACTTTTTTTAATAACGGTAATCAAACTGGTCCGGATGTTATGCTCACAGACAACAGTTCGGAGTTAAGAGATGCATTATATAACGTTTGTCCTTCTTCATTATTATTATTATGTACTTTTCATCTTTTGTAACAAGTTTGGATATGGCTGTTCGATATCAAACACCAAATTCAAAAAGAGGATCGACCGGTTATTGTGTCAAATTTTAAAAACACTGTTTACTCTGAAACAATAGAGACGTTTGAGGTTACTTTTTCGCAACTGCTTTGCGACAATATCATTAAAACGTACCCTAATCTAGTACTTTATTTAAAAAATATATATGAAATGAAAAAATGTTGGGCATTGGCATTTCGGTCGACTTTACAAACACGTGGTAACAACACTAACAATTACACCGAGGCGTAATTTTTAGTTATGAAAGACTTAATTTTGCAAAGAGCAAGAGCATATAATGTTAACGCACTATTTGACAGTTTTACTGACAAATTAGACCAACATTATAAAAATAAACTGTTATCTGCTGCTAGCGGATCTTTTGATAGCTATAATACTCCTCAATACTTTGGTAAACCCAAAAAAAAGAAAGGAGTAATCGGATTTGTAAAGCCATCCACCGAGCATATTAGTACAATGTTACGTAATACACAAAATATCGGTAGCAACATATTTTTTATTCCTAATGCGTCTGGAAATAAAAACTATACGGTAGATATGAATATTGAAATATGCGAATGTCGAGTTCGGGGAAATGGCGCTCCGTGTAAACATCAATTTGTGCTATGGTCTAATGGCAATTCAAACAGTTTGAACTTTATGTCGATATTCAACATTGACCAAAGAAAATATCTTGCTGAAATTGCGCTAGGGAAGAGTTTACCAAGAGAGTTTTATGAAGGACTCCACACCGATAACAATATATGCAAAAATAATTTTGAAATAAATTTATGTATAGAGTTAAATGAAAGCACCAGTAATGTTGCTATCAATGTTAAAGCTTCAAACATTTGTGAAAAAGATGATACATTGAGGGACGAAGCTTTCGAAGCACTATCAAGTTCATTTAAAACTATACGTTCTAAAATCGCTGTTGGAGATAAATCACTTTTACTTGGCATAAAAAAATTCAAAGAAAGAGAAGGAAAATGAGTTCGAGTTTACTTACAACAAGTTTACATATGCAGCAAATTAGCCGAAAGAATAACTATGTATGCACGTCTTTGAAAAAATACCAAAAAAATAAAATTAATATCCAGCCGGAGGCAGTGAAACGTCGTAAAATAAATAATGGGGGAAAAAGGGCTTTACAAAAAGGAATTAGTTTATTTCTTATGCCCTTGAAGACACCATCAAATAAAAGAAATCAGAAGTTTGCTGAGAACGTTAAGAATAACGAACCCGTTGCTAAAAAAGCAGGACGCAGCTTAATGACTTGAATTAATTAATATATTAAAGTTCACTAAACAAGTTAGTAGACTAAAAAATATTAGAGTTTACATTTACATCGCACATTTATTTATTTATAACTCCAAGTTATAAATAAATAAATGTGCGATGTAATCCCAAAAAGAAACATTTTTAAACATACTACTATATTAAATATTTACATAAAAGCACAATAATATATACAAGGACCAATATGAGATTTACAGAAGTCGAGTATGTGGCCAGGTGGTGAGCAAGATATAGTGGGGGCAACTTTACCAGAGCCTTACTTTGCAATCAATTGTATTTCATAGGGGAAACCATATTACGTCGTGAAAAAAAGTTTATACTTTATCATTACCTTATTGTGGCTAACTTGTTAAGCCACACTAAAAGCATATAGTCTTATGTCAATATAGAAATAAAGTAGAACAATCAAATAATTAAAGTCACCAATGACAATAATATTGACTGATGGACAATTAATTTTAAGTTACAAAGAGAAAGTCCGATAGACAAAGAAAAAAGCTGATAAAGAGGAAAATTTATGGATAGAGAGATGGAAATGGCTGATGGAAAAAAAAAAGGCTGATGTACAAATATAAAAAAAAAGCCGGTGGACAAATTGAAAGGCTGATGGAAAAAGAAAGTGTTTAGTCAATTTGAGTAATAAAAGTAAAGTAATAAAATATGTTTATAAATAAGCATAGCTAAGCCGTTTTTGCACCTTTCTAGATCCAAACACAACAGGAAATCAGGATTTTTTTGAATTCACTAAATAAAAGTATAGAAAAGAAAACCATTTTTTTACCATAAATACAATTCCTCTTTTTAAATTTTTTTATATAAATTAATTTCATGCAATAATCTGCAGCTAAAGCATCCATGTGTGAAATTGAAGAATGTTTCTTTCAATATAGAGCATCTGAAACACTAGTACTGTTTCTGATAATATTGTTTCAAAATACATTTGTAGTAACTGCTCATCACTTGATGAACTTCATAGATCTTCACTGTTGAATAATGTCTTTCTTGAACTAAATACCGATTTGCCAACAAGTGCCGTCTGTGAACGTTTATTTAGTGTTGCAGGGCAAGTTTTGTGCAAAACCTAAACTAGAATATACCAACAAGAATGACATATGAAGATTTTGACCAGCATTTACACATTGCACATCAATGCATAAACATATTTACATTGATAAATATATGCTAAGTTTCAATTCAAGATAAAGGATTTTTAAACTTATTTCTTGTATGTTCAATCATAACTCTTATATGTTCAATCATAATTATGAAATGAACTAAAAAACCGAGTATGAAATTTTTTGGATTGCATTTTTTTGTAATATTTTTTTTCTGTGGGTGTTGAAATTTAAAGAAAATCTGTGGAACACTGACACTGTGGAACTTTTAAAAAACTATATAATTTTATATGGAGTAACCCTTAAAGTATTTAAATATACAAAAAGCTAAATAAAGTACAATCACTCTAATTCAAATCTCCTTAATTCGATTAAATGCAAAGTCACCCTGAAATGCCCTTATTTGAAGAAAACTTTCAATAATTCAAAAATTTCTCTAATTCGAGAGATTGTACTGTATAATATTTCAACTCAAAACAAAATTTGTGATTTCAAAATTGATTAACTAAAGGGTTCGTAAAACAAACAACAGTTACTTCCAATAAGATTAGGCAGAAAAGTAATGTACATAAAAATTATTAGACGAATCTGAATCAAACATTTTAATATAAAATCATTTACTTTTGTCAATGTAATTACTTCTGAAGATTGGTTCACTTCTAATTCTCTGTTATCCATGTCTGAATTTTTTAATATCAACTAAGTATAACTAAAGAAAGTGCACAAGAGGTTGCTCATGCAAATTAGCAGTGATAAACCCAGAGTTTATTTTTTAAAAATATTTTTAATTAAAAAAGCAAATATATATGTATATATATATATATATATATATATATATATATATATATATATATATATTATTTGGATAACTTTTTTTGGATTCCCATATCGGACCAACAGTACTAAAAAGATATATTGCATACTTTGGTTAACGCTACGACATTACACTGCTTTAAGGATAGGCAAAGGCTTCAGTACATACATCGACTTATATTTTACATATATATATATATATATATATATATATATATATATATATATATATATATATATATATATATATATATATATATATATTTGTTTTTTTTGTTGTTTTTTTTTATTTTTTTTTTTAGGTGCCCCAAGAAGTCCTAACGGTCTTGTCACAGAGCACCGCGGAAATGCATTTAACCAGGAAGTTCACGCCTCCTTCCTTACCGTGACGCGAAAATATGTCCAGGGCTCGTTTCGAACCTGGATCTTCTGCTTACAAAGCAAGCGTTCTAACCACTGCGCCACGGCCGCACAGGGTTATATATATATTATAACCACAGGTATATATATATTATAAGTTGTTCCTCCATTGACAGGATTATCAGGAAGCTGATGATCCTGTCAATGGAGAAACAATTTGTTAAAAAAAACAAAAAAAAAACAATAGATAAATATTTTTACTAATTTATATATATATATATATATATATATATATATATATATATATATATATATATATATATATATATATATATATATATATATATATATATATATATATATATATATATATATGGAGAAACAACTTATAAAATATATAATGGAGAAACAACTTTTAAAAAATATATATATATATATATATATATATATATATATATGTAAAATATAAGTCGATGTATGTACTGAAGCCTTTGCCTATCCTTAAAGCAGTGTAATGTCGTAGCGTTAACTAAAGTATGCAATATATATTTTTTCCTTACTACAAATTTCATTGAAAAAAAACATACTCAGACACCTTGATATTTATACTCCAATTAGGTAAATATTTGCTTGTTTTTTTTATCAAATATATATCAAAGGAATGCTGTTGATTTATTCTGATGTATTCTCTAACTTTAAAACCCTTTTTTCTAACTACCTGCTAAATTTCATTGAAAAACAAGCATACTAAGACACCTTATTACTATAACGGCTTAACAAAGTTCCAGAATTTTGCCATCCCTTTATAGAGGGTGCATCTGAATCCAAAAGGACTTCTAGTCTATCAACCTAAAGTATCCAAATCGTATTTGATGATACCTGTTAGAATATGTTGAAAAAATACAAATGGAAATTAAAAATTTAACTTAAATATGAATGTTAACTTTTTAAAAATCTTTGTTTTTCAACATATTAAAGGGTTTTGTAGACGCCCCTCTAGCACACATCAAACACTCTTTGTATATACATATTGCCCTTTGTTAGACTTTTCTTTTGATGCCAAGTTGTAAGTAATTAGATAAAAATTGACCCAGTTATGATGTTTCAAGTTAAAAAAACTTAAAACTTGATCACAGTTTTGTCAAGAAATCCATATATCAAAAATTCGATACTTAAAATGCCATAACTTTTTGTATAATTGTTCAAATTTGATAATTTTTTCAACATTAAAATAATTTAATGGTGAAAATATTGAATTGAAGACCTTTCTAATGATATATAACAATCTAGATTTTGATCAATTTAAAAAATTCATGTCACGT
Organism: Hydra vulgaris; assembly: GCF_038396675.1. Classification (NCBI taxonomy): domain Eukaryota; kingdom Metazoa; phylum Cnidaria; class Hydrozoa; order Anthoathecata; family Hydridae; genus Hydra; species Hydra vulgaris. The sequence goes on from NC_088934.1 coordinate 57,476,711, forward strand.
ACCTAATATATATGTAAGAACGTGTGTAAATACTAATAATATACATACATATTATTATATATAATACATACATATCATTGTATATATACACAATGTATGTATACATATGTTACATACGATATGTATGTATGTACATACATATCATATGTAACATATGTATACATACGTTATGTATATATAGAATGATATGCATGTATTATATATAATAATATCTATTACATACATCTTATTATGATATGTATACATATCATAATATACATACATGCATATATTACATATGTATGACATACAGTATGTATACATACATATGAATCATAATATATGTATATACGTATGCATATACACATGTGTGTGTGTGTGTGTGTATTGTATATATATATATATATATATATATATATATATATATATATATATATATATAAATATATATATATATATATATATTTATATATATATATATATATATATATATATAAATATATATATATATATATATAATTAGTAAAAAACACTTATCTAACTTTTATCTTCGACTTGAAGTTTCACCATTGCTGGATCATCAGGAAGAGTTCATCATCTGGATCATCAGGAAGAGGAACTCTTCCTGATGATCCAGCAATGATGAAACTTCAAGTCGAAGATAAAAGTTAGATAAGTGTTTTTTACTAATTAATTATTGCTCTGTTCTTTAAGAACATTGAGCACTCTATTTGTAAAATACACTAACATAATTTACATATATATATATATATATATATATATATATATATATATATATATATATATATATATATATATATATATATATATATATATATACATATATATATATATATATATATATATATATATATACACATATGTATATATATATATATATATATATATATATATATATATATATATATATATATATATATATATATACACACACACATATATATATATATATATATATATATATATATATATATATATATATATATATATATATATATATACGTTTAAATTACTTTAAAATTACTTTCTTAACGTTTAGAAACGATAAGATGTTATAATACAATCATTTTCTATGTACTTAGTTTTTTATAAAAATTTTATTTTCTTTTTAATGTAATAAATTTAATATAAGCTTATCACTTACATCAATTTTATTCATTTTGCGGTCATTGTTTATGATTATATTCTTTGTCTAATGTTTATTATTATATTTTCGCGTAGTTTCAAAGTTACTTTTACCGAAAATGGGAGCCACCGTTTGATTTGGGAGCCACCGTTTACGGAAAAAAAGAACGCGACGGCTTCAATGTTAACGGGGCTCGGTGATAAGACAGTATGTCTTCTTCTTGCTCCGGCCATTTATTATATATGTAAACGATTTTTCTCATTGTAAATAGTATTATACGGCAAAATAAAATTTTGTGCGATAAACTAATCATTCGCGAATGGACTCCCAAAGAAAAGTAAATGTTTTTTATTTGTTATTTTATTGTTTAAATTCTTATTTTAAAATGGAAACTATTTTACTATCTAATTTTAATGCAAAAAATTACACATCCAATAATAATGGCAATAATAATGACACAAATAAAATTAAAGCTTTCCTAAGAAACAAAAATATATTTTTCAAAAATAACCCTGAATTAAACATTAGTTTTTTTAAGGATGGGGATGGAGAGGAAAATATAAGCCCTTATTATTACAACTCGAACATTTCAACGCTCATTGGCAACATTAATGTTAATACACTATCCATTCTGCATCTAAATATAAGGAGTATACAAAAAAACTTTGATAAATTTAAAGAATTTTTGTTTAGCGTTAAAATAAAATTTCAAATTATATGTCTAACAGAAACATGGTGCAGGAATAAAGAAATCGAAAATAACTCTAATTTTCAACTTAATAATTATAAAGTTATTCATAAAATAATAGGATCTGAAAAAATAGGAGATGGAGTGTACATTTTCATACATAACTCTTTAGATTTTAAATTGCGTAAAGAAATGTGCTCAATAACAAAGGATTTTGAGTTACTAACCGTTGAGGTCTTAAACGATGCCAGCAAAAACGTAATTCTGCACGTCATATATAGACCGCCTTCAGGTAATATAAAAGCATTTAGCAAACACTTTAAAGGTTTAATTACAAAAAAAGATACTTATGGCAAGCTAATTTATTGTGTAGGCGATCTCAATTTAGATTTTCTCGATTATGAAAATAATAAAAACGTCAGAAATCTTACTAATATTATATTTCAAAATGGTTTTATTCCAACAATTAATAAACCAACTCGCATAACAAAAAATAAAGCTACACTGATCGATCAAATCATAATAAACAATTTCAAAAACATAAAAGTAAAGACTGGAATTTTTGTCACTGATATATCAGACCACTTTCCGGTTTTTATAATTTCACAAAAAAGCATCAATAAAATATCAGAAAAAAAAGAAATTAAAAAGCGAATAATTAATGATACATCCACTATGACTTTTATGAATCTGTTATCCACAACAAACTGGGAAACTATTTTAAAAACTAAAAATGCTCAGGAAGCTTATAATATTTTTCATTGCATATTTCAAGACCACTATAATGAAGCTTTCCCAATTATTAGTAAATTAATCAAAACCAAATCCCATCAGAATCCCTGGATAACGGCGGGAATAATAAAGTCATCACAAAAAAAAAACGTTTGTACGAAAAATTTATAAAAAAAAGAACTTATAAAAATGAAACAAAATATAAAAATTACAAACGTCTTTTCGAGACAGTTATAAAGTATTCGAAAAAACAGTATTATACCAACCAATTACATAACGGCAAAAATGATGCACAAAAAATGTGGCGCATAATGAAAGAGGTGATAGGAAAAAAAAACATAAGCGCTAATGAACTTCCCAAAAAACTCATTATAAATAATTGTGAAATTACTAATGAAATGTTAATTTCTAATTCTTTCAATCATGAGTTTGTTAATACAGGCCCGAGTTTGGCTTCCAAAGTAAAAAACAGCAAAACTAGCTTCGAGTCATATTTGACCTCTAATAATGATCTCATGGAAAATAATAAGTTATCTGAACAAGAACTACTTGATGCTGTAAATTTATTAAAATCAAATGAAGGTAATGGAGTTGATGATGTAAGTAGCAATATAATAATTAAATCAATATTTTATTTAAAAACTCCGCTTTTGCACATTTTCAGTCTTTCTTTAGAACAAGGTATCTTTCCTGACAAACTAAAAGTGGCCAGGGTGATACCAGTTCTAAAATCTGGAGATGCAACTTGTGTCGCAAGTTACAGACCTATTTCAATACTACCATGTTTTTCAAAAATACTAGAACATATTATGTATAAAAGATTGTACCATTTCTTAGATATTAATAACATCCTTTATAATAAACAATTCGGATTCAAAAAAGGTCACTCCACTGATCAGGCAATTGCCTATCTTGTTCACGATATTCTGAAATCTTTTGATGAAAATAAATATACTTTAGGCGTGTTTGTTGATCTCAGTAAGGCTTTTGACACTGTAAATCATAATATTTTATTAACCAAACTAAAAAACTATGGTATTAAACACTCGAACTTTAAATGGTTTAAAAGCTACCTGTCAAATAGACAGCAATGCATTTCTCATAATTGCAGTAAAACTAACAATATGAATATAACTTGTGGGGTACCTCAAGGCTCTATATTAGGACCGCTCTTATTTCTAATATATATCAACGACTTAAGTAAATCTTGTAATATATTAGACTCAATTTTGTTTGCAGATGATACTAATCTATTTTATGCTCACAATGACATAAAAATCTTATTTAAAACTGTAAACATAGAACTTCAATATCTTTCTAAATGGTTTAGAGCAAACAAATTATTTCTAAATGTAATAAAAACAAAATATACTTTTTTCCATCGCTATCATGAAAGAGACAAAATTCCATTAAAACTTCCAAATCTTTGTATTAACAATTATAAAATAAAAAGAGAGGTATCATTAAAATTTCTAGGCGTACTTCTGGACGAAAATGTAACTTGGAGATGTCAGATAAAATATATTGAAGGTAAAATATCAAGGAACATCGGCATGCTATATAGGGCAAAACCATTTTTAAATCTAAGTTGTTTAAAACTCTTATATTTCTCATTTATTCATTCTTATCTTAATTACGCTAGCATTGCATGGTGTAGTACCAGTAAAAATAAATTGAAAAAACTCTTTAATATGCAAAAACATGCTATCAGAATTATATCCAATAAAAGCCGCTATACACCCTCTCGATTCTTATTTATTAACTTAAATATACTAAATATCTACCAAATAAATATTTATCATCTCCTAATTTTTATGTTCAAAATTAATAAAAGTATCATTTCAAAAATATTTAACCCGTTATTCAAATAAAGGAAAACAAATATATAACTAGATATTCAAATAACAGATATATACAGCCCAAGAGTTATTATGCAGCAACTGATTTTTCAATTTTAATAAGAGGACCAAAGGCATGGAATAAAATACTTTCAACTGAACTTAAAACTCTAACAATGCTTAATGAGCTTAAGACAAAACTAAGACAGCTATTAATAAAGAATGATTTACCACAAAACTATTTCTGAAATTACATTATGGTTAGCAGACTTTAACATCTCTCAGAATTAGGTCGTATTTTTCGGTTACCGGATTATTTTTTATTTTATATATTTTCGCAAAACTTTACCGGACTCTACGTCCCTAAGTCCTAGGGATGTTAGAATTTTTATTTATTTAATTTAAGTTACAAGTACTAATAACATTTTTTTAAATAAAGCGAGTACCATCACTTTCTCCATTTTTATTTTATATTGAATTTAATATTTTTAACTCTATTTTAAACTCATAGTCAAACTATTTTAAACTCATAGTCAATCCATTAACTCAATTTAACTATTAGAAGTTTATATTAAATAAATTTATTAAATAATATATAAAATTATTGGGGTATTTATTGGAGAAAACCTTTTTTTTTTGGTAGATATCTACACAAATAATTGAAAAATCTAGATTGAAATATAATATAATCAATCTAGATTTTTCATTTTTTTTTTGTAGTTATCTACCAAAAAAAATGGTTTTCTCCAATAAATCCCACAATAATTTTTATAGTAATATAAACTATATTATAGAGTAATAGTTTTTATATTAACATATTTAAGGTATAGCATAGCTCCACTTTTATTAGTGGTACTCATGTTGCTTCTGGATTTAAATAATAATAGAAGTCCAGAAGCAATAAGAACCTTAATCTTCCAGTTTATTCAGTAAAGATAGGTTTTTTCGGTTTACTATCATTGTAACTGATGTGAAGATCATCAATAAATATATTTTAATCAAAGCATTGTATTTCAATGAAATGTATTGGTCAATCCAAGTCACAACTAAAGAGGTTTTATTTAATACAGTTGCAATGTGTACAAATTATTTGTCACAAACCTAGGATCACCCTTTTTGCTTCCTTTTTAAAAATAAAACTCAACACCTTACATAAGAGAAAAAATGTTTATGCATTAAAAGTTGTCAAATCTGCATTATCAGGAATATACCATCCATCTATAGCATGTTTACAAAAAATAAAGATTTAAAGCTTATAGTTAAAAAGCAATAAACTGTCAAGGAAGCTTAAAACTCCAAAATTTCCTGTTGCACATAAGGTAATTTTTAGTTTTTCCAATGACATTTGTTATTTTTGAACAAATGCAAAAAGTTTCTACACTTTTAGAGTTCAAGTGAAAAAAGTGTTCAAACATTAATAAATGTATGTAATGTACTTTTATTAACTCATAGTTCTGCTATAATTTAAAATAATAATCTTTAATACAGCTGTATGTATTTTCAAGTTTTTAATTATTTCATTATATATTCATTGTTTTTGTGTTTCTTTTTGATAAACTCAATTTATGAAATAAATGTTAACTTAGTTTAACTATTAACTTTCTTATTTTAATATTTGTAGCATTTGTAATATTTTTATTTCTTTTTCATTTTTATATTTGTACTTTTTTTTAGTCTGATTGCAAAGAATATTTTTATTTTATCTGATGTTGTTTATTGATGTATCATAATTTATGATTGGTGTATCTTAGTTTATGATTTTTTTTGTTTTGGTGACTTTTATTATAATTATCATGACAGTTTATCTTTTCAAAACATTTGATTTAAATAATCTCTGAATATTTTATTGAAACATTAAAAAACATAAAAAGCAGGTAACATTTTTGTTTAATTCGTTATTATTGGCATTTTAGTTTTAATTATAAAGTTGGAAAAATCTTGCAAAATTTATTTTTTGGTTAGGTAATATTTGTGAACAACTGTTAATTTTTTAAAAAAAAAGGAAAAAGAAAACTGAAGAAAAAACTGCAGAAGTGGATTTGGACACTCATCTTATAAATGTATACATTCTGCGTGAATTGACTTTAATCCATTATAATTTGACTAATCTTGAATAATGACGATTAAAGATTATAGGCACGTGTTTGTTGTGATCCTGTTGATTGGATTGTGTTATCATCATCATAACTGCAGTAAAGAATTTTTTTTACCTCTTTGCTGCAATTATGATAATGTGTACACTCCAATTATGTGAGTATAACCATGTGTTTGATTGCCAAGAGGAACACCTTTTGGCAAAAGATTACAATATGAATGAGATAAAACATTTATAAATGAAGCTTGAAGGAAGGATATCTATGTTCATGTTTCTCAGGTCCTAAAAAAATTTCTGGCACTTGAACTGCAGCAAAATATCAACAGGACTGGAAGTCGTGGCAAACAAGCTTTAACCTAGAAAAACTGCTCAAAAATGTTAATTTCAGATCTACTCTGATTAGATCTAAGTTTAATTCAGATCTACTCTAAACATTTTTGTATAAATAGGAGTCGGTCTAACTGTCTGCTCATACTCATAGTGCTTGATTTAACAACAATAACAAAAATTTTGAATTTAAGGTAAAAACAATAAGTAACAAAAAAAATTCTATATACTTCCAAAATATTCAAAATATATATAGATGTTAACAATTTTTTTTACTTATTATAACAGTTACTTGTTTAATCTTTGCTTCCAACAAGGCTGCAAGCAACCACTACTAGAGTTGGAAGTTACTGGAAGAGCCAAGATAAAGTTTATGAAGAAAGATAACGACTCACAGATGATTGACAGATTGCAAATTATATGAACTAGAAAAACAAGATGGAGGGAGAGAATTCCAAAGAACATATGTTCAAGTAAAAAAACTAGGCAAATAAGAATTTTTAGAGCACTTAGGAATAGTCACAGTTAAAGGATAAGACTAAATTGAATGATGAGTAATAAAAGAATAAATTTAAGTAGATTGCAGAAGAGACGCTAGCTCTTACAACAGAGAAGAGAAGCAACATTACAACAGTGTGATAATGGTTGGAGGCTGGCTGCAACCTTTACTTGTTTACTTATATTATAAGTTATTAATATGCAGATATTTATATTGTCTATATGATACTATAAAGCTCTTACTTATTATAAGATTGTTTGTTCATCATAAGTTGAACTTTCTTACTTATTGTAAGGTTGTTTGTTCATTATAAGTTGAACTTTCTTATTATAAGACTGTTTGTTCATTATAAGTTGAATTTTCTTACTTATTATATGATTGTTTACTCATTATAAGTTGAATTTTCTAACTTAATTTATATGTGTGAACTCATCTAACAACTATAGTTTTTGAACATAATTATAGATTTGAATAAATTAATGTTAAGTGATCATTTTATTATATTTATAGTGTCAACTTTTTCCTGGATCAACGATGCGACAAAAGAAATTGAATCGAAAGTGGCTCCATGTTTTAACAAGGCAAGAGATCGCTATGATGGTCAAATGTGGTGAGGTATGTAAATGATTGATGTTTCAATCGATGAGAAAAATAACAATAGTTAGAAGGGGAGTGAAGAGGATGGTGAAAACGATCGTCAACAAAAAATCGGCAGATTTTTTTAAATAAATATAAACATCATGTTTTAAATAAATATGTATATGAATACTTTAAATATAAATTTCAATAAATAGTAATATAAATTATTTAAATGATGGTTTTAAAATTTTATTAATAAAAAAATTTTCAAAAAGAGCCACGCTATACTACTCATCTTTTGATGAGTAGCGCGTAGTGTTTTTTTGTTGTCGCAATAGGACCATCCCTTAATGAACCCTTGTATTTGGTGCAGACATTGTTATCAGGTTCCCTAAAGTATTTTTAAGGCGGATGGTGGTGCCGAATATAACTTTTTTTTTTTTTTTTTTTTTCTTTTAAATTCTGATTCACTCCCAACAAGGCTGCAAGCAACCACTACTAAATTGAGATTTACTTTGCTGTTTGATGGACAACGCGTGATGTTGGTATGACTTATCTGGGTTTATATGTTTCAGTGAAATAATATTTTTTAAATGAGCTATGGGTCTAAACTTTGGTTAGGGGCATATGGATTCTTTTTTAGTTTGATACAATGTTTATCACGTAAATAAACTACAATCATGTAAATATATCTCTTTCGCCAAGATGTTTTGTTTGGTTAAAGAAAACTTATTTTATTGCATAGTATAGGTTTAAATTTATGCATAAAAATGTTTGCTTTGCAACACAATAACTTCATTAAATGGTTTTCATGCACTTTTGAGATTCCCAAAAATAATGGATATGCGCCAAAAAAAATCTGTATTTTGAAGTAACTTCTTATCTTTTTTTAAATCTGAGCCTCCATATGCGTTATAAGTGTTATGCTTATGCAAAAAAAAAGACATGAATTTTCTACAAAAAATATTCTTTTTATTGCAAACCTTTATATTACGTTGTATTTCCTGTAGATATAGAAGTGCGTGTGCATTTTTTTTTTAACTAAAGTAGGCTATCCACGTCCACTAATTTGTGTAGTATAGTTTTTATTTAAAGCCAGAGGAGTTTTTAGTAATTTCTCAGACAAAAACGAAATTACATATAATGTATATATACATTTTTTTTGTCTTACAAATTGCTCAAAACACCTCTGATTTGCTTTATACAACACAAATTAGTGGACGCGGATAACCTATTTTAGTTCCAAAAATATTTACATGCACTTCTAAATCTGGTATTTACAGAAGATTAAGCGTAATATAAAGGTTTGCCATTAGAAGAGTATTTATTTTAGGAAATACATGTTTTTTTTTTGTAATGTGAGTTAAATCAATATACCAGCATATTGACAATATCAATATGCTAGTATTTGATTCACATTAATAAGCTACAAGCATTGCATCTGGTCTCGCCGCAATATAAATAGATTAAGTTAATTTGAAGTTTTAAATTCCATGTTCGGTTTTGTCTTTCTTTTTTTTTTTTAATTTTCAGTTATATTTATTTTGTTTTTTTGCCCCCATAAAGCACCATTCACAGAGCACTGCGAAAAAGCATTTAGCAAGAAGTTCACGCGAACCACGGATCCCTATATTTAAATTGCGGAAGGTTTATAGTTATATCGATTTAAAAGATATTTCTAAACAGTACTTTATAGAAGGTGGTAAATCCCAAAAAACAAATTGTTTTATAATAAAATTTTGAAGTATTTAAAATGTCAGTCATTTTTATGTAAGAAAGAGAGAAAAGGTCATCCATAAAAACATTTTTAAATTGAAAAAAAGTAGTTATTGGGCGGGTCCGGACGGCGTCAAAACCTATATTAGATTAAAAGAAGGGTTGAATTTTAGCCCTACGTATTTAGATTTTTACAGAAACATAAAGAAATTACTTTAAATCATATTCAAGTGAGCTATTATTTCTTTGTCTAAAAAGTTACTTTTCCCTGCATTTTTAAGGTAAGAAACGTAACTTTATAAAATATTTTTCTTTTTACTCTGAAAGCTTGATTAATATTCTATTAACTGATTGGTGTACAATAGCTAAAAATGGTTTGTGATACAAGATAAAAGTTAAAAATTATCGTTTTTTTGCTGAAAGATTATTTATTTTTTTTAATGATAACTTTGAACAGCTGCGGGGAAGCGTAAAGTGGTTTAACCTTTTTTTTTTTAAAGAAAATGAAAATGTGGTCCGTTTGCAACAATCTTGCCCAAATTTTTCATATCAGATTTTTACAAAAATGGAATTCATGCCGTTTTTCGATTATTTCCAATAACTGTGAAACGGAGATCTCCGTTAAATAAATGGAGTATTAATTCGACGGATTATATCTGTTAGGGTAAAGTTTCCTAATTCCGGCCACATCTTTACAATTTCGTTTCTAAAAAAAATGCCACATTTTCGCAATTTTTTTTTTAAATATGTTAACAAATAGGTCTTCAAGACAATCATACACTGTTAGTAGATATACCTTTCAGCACTCGGATCCTAATTTTTTTTTTTATAATAAAAACTGCGTAGACAAACAAAGATAACAAAGGTAAAAGAATTCGACCAAATTACAGCAAATTTGACAAAATATCAGCCTGGCTTTGAATTTTTTTCGATTCGATTTCAAATCAAATAATGCAAATGCTCATATTATAAACGATAACAAAGTTAATTCTTAAATATATTAATTCAAAATATTAAATAATTCTAAATATTATAAAGCGAAAAATGTTTTTAAACTTTTTCTTTTAAATATTCAGCTTTTATCATGCAAGTAACATAAACAATTTATATTAAATGATGTAACCTTATTAGCATAAATATCTTACTTGCCACAGGTATTACATTTTAAGAAATTAAATTTAAAATGGAAC